>NW_010379559.1:0-331 GCF_000414095.1 Morus notabilis
TTTTTTAGTCAGGCTCCTTATTCTTTAATCATCAGTTTTGACTATTTACGGTACTTACTAAATATCTCCTACCACTTGTCTCCATTCACAACTGTTAGATAGTCTCCCCCTAACCGTTGATCTTCGCCAACCAATGTCACCACGCCACGCCAAACATTGCTTTACAAAAAAATCAGAGAGTTTAGATGGGTTGTGTGTCAGATACTTATCCACATTTGGTCTACTCGAATTTTCCACTGAAAAACTCTGAAAACCGCCGCGCTTTTCCAAGATCCCAGGAACAGTAAGTACTGAAGAATACATGTTCTTTATCGATCCTTTTTTTTTTTTT
>NW_010379560.1:0-331 GCF_000414095.1 Morus notabilis
ATCCTAATATTAAGATAGTTAGCATAATATACAATTTTCTTTTTTTTTTAAAAGTCAAAACACAAAAATCTACTAAAAGGTATGTAAGTAAATTTATAACAGTTTATTCTGATTTTGGATGTAAGTATATGCATGAATGAGATTGGAACTGATTCTGACTACGATTCCTAGAACCTAAGTAAACAGCTTATTACGACTCTAATTTATGTCCACTTTAAATCCTATCTATTCTGAATCCTACCTACTGTGATTACAGATAAATAAACATGCCATTAGGGTCCGGGGCTGCATGTTTGAGTTGAGAGGGGGTCAAGCTTGGGCCAATCCCGGT
>NW_010379561.1:0-331 GCF_000414095.1 Morus notabilis
AAAAAATAAAATATTCATCAAAATGTGGTGTCACTTGTTGCATTTATTCGTAAAAATTGTGTATTAATTTTAGAATGCAAAATATAAATAAAATGGTGAATTTTTGACCCATCCTGGCCCCTGGCACCTCACTGTGCGGGCCGGAGGCTTTTTGACAGCGTTTTTCTTTTTTCATTTTTTTGTAGCTATTTTTTGGAGGCATGCTCAGAAAAATGTAAGGATCGTGTATGCAAAATTTCAGAATTTTTTGACGTTGTTTTTACTTTATTTTATTTTTCAAAAATGAAAAATAGAGAAAATCATAAAAAATAGAATATTCATAAAAAAATGG
>NW_010379562.1:0-331 GCF_000414095.1 Morus notabilis
TAAAACTATGGTAGAAATTAGAGATCTTGGGTTCTTTAGACTTGATTCAATACCTAGAACCCAGATCTAGTGGTTTTCCTTTAAGATATTTTAAATTGGAACTGGATTTGCAGGTTTTTAAACTGATTTTGGCGAGTTTCTTCGCCCTGGTGTTCTTCACAGGTTGACTTGTGCGGTCGACCGGACCGGTCGACCCACGCGGTCGATCAGACTGCACTGATCCCACCGGATGACCTGTGCGGTTGACCGAATTCCACACCACCAGTCGACCGGTGGTGTTGCACTGTTCTGTCACCGGTCGACCGGTGTACACTGGGTTTGACCCTGTTTT
>NW_010379563.1:0-331 GCF_000414095.1 Morus notabilis
GGTACGTCCATTGTAGGTTCTCGAAGATTTCACTATGTAATGAAAATAGTAAAATTACAATGCCTTTGTGAGAATTGGAGAAATAAGATGAGAGAGTCTAGAGAGAAAACGTAATATGAGGATTCTGAAATGTCTTGGTCATGATTCTCATCCCCTATTTATAGGAGATAGCCTTCTAATTTTCTTTTCTTTCAAATTGGATAGTTTTCCTTTTTCTTCGGTTAACTTTCCCTTTCCTCATTTCCATATTAGCTTCTTGGGATATTTCATCTTTATTATTGATCAGATTCAACCCTTTAATGTTGGATTTGGCTAAGATAATCTTCACGGC
>NW_010379564.1:0-331 GCF_000414095.1 Morus notabilis
TTTTTTTTTTCAATAAAACAAAGTGAAGTAGAACAAATGTCGTTTAGCAAGGGATTTGAACACAAATGTCGTCTTTTAGGAAGATATTATCTAAGCTCAAGTAGCGTTCAAGTAGTATTTGAGATTGGTCATTATCGCCATCTTCAATCAAATATAGGAATTTTTTATTGGGACTATTAAGACAGAATTTTTATTTTTATTTTTTTTCCTTTTTGCGCTGAAAGAAAACAGAAATTCCGTGGATTAGAAGGATATCTACGCTCGTGCAAGTCATAATAGGCATGTAATTCTCAAAATATACATGCAAGAATAAAAGTTCGTATTGTATTTT
>NW_010379565.1:0-331 GCF_000414095.1 Morus notabilis
GGGCTGCCCCGGGGCTGTCTCGGGGCGATACTGGGGCTACCCCGAGGATGTCCCGGGGCTGTCCCGTGGCTGACACGGGGCTAACCCGTGGCTGTATCGGGGCTGTCCCGGGGCTGTACCGAGGCTGTCCCGGGGATTTACCGGGGCTGTACCGAGGCTGTCCCAGGGATTTACCGGGGCTGTCCCGGGGCTGTACCGGGGCTGTACCGGGGTTGTACCGGGGCTGCCCGGGGCTATCCCAGGGTTGTCGCGAAGCTGTACCGCTGCTGTCCCGGAGCTGTTCCGGGCTTGTCCCGGGGCTGTACCGAGGCTGTACCGGGGCTGCCCCGGG
>NW_010379566.1:0-331 GCF_000414095.1 Morus notabilis
TTTGATGTGACATGTGAGTTATAATTTTTAAATTAGTGGGTATTAAAAACATTGCCTCATCAATTAATGATGACATATATCAATAAAAAAAATGACAACTCATATGATACATCAATTGGTATACGAAGTTAGAATTTGAGTTGGTGTCCCTAGCACTACGTAGAGATTTCATCACTGCCTGATCGCAAATTTCCTTAAGAATTGATTCAAGTTCTTTCCCTTACTTCTTTGCAGGCTTTTAAGCGTCATGTAATATTGCCCGCTCATTCAATCCTCATATTATTGTTATTTTCACAGGTTAGTCAAATATAAATCAAGCAAATATTAAATT
>NW_010379567.1:0-331 GCF_000414095.1 Morus notabilis
CGCCCAGCTTGTCAGTGATCTTCTGCAACTGTTGAGCCTCACTGCTCAGATGTACGGATTCGCCTGTAGCACTGGTTTTTTCTGCGGCGCCGGTTGCAACCAGCGAATCAGTTTTGCCAGCTTCCTTGGCATTACCGGTGCGTGATGCACCACCCACCGCTGTGGCGTTATTGAGCCTTGTAAAATCGATGACCATGATAAAAAACCTCTGGGTATTTGGACGCTTGCCATGGTTTCGACCAGATTTTGGAAAACTTTAGACCCATTAAACGAAAACCATTGCTGCACGCAGCCAATGGACCGCAAAAGGCGGGTCATGTTTCGCAGTCTA
>NW_010379568.1:0-331 GCF_000414095.1 Morus notabilis
GCAAACAATTTTTCTAGCCTCGGCAATATTTAGTTGCATATTAATATCTAAATTTTCTACTGTAGCAGACATTAAAGATTTAGTCTCATCTAATCCACATCTAGGATCTAAAATAGTTGCTAATGCATATAACATAAGACAACTGGCCCAATAACTTTTAAATTTAGCTTCCATTAACTTAATTATGGGTCCAAAAAGTTCAGTATCCCTATAATAAGAAAATGTTTCAGAAATATTAAAGCTAGATGTGCAGTATGATAATAAACACTAGAAAGTAATTCAGTAGCGTTGTAGAATACTTCTAAAAATTTAAAAAAGTACTCATTAATCT
>NW_010379569.1:0-331 GCF_000414095.1 Morus notabilis
ATACAGAGGCAGTGTTTCTTTATTGTTTTCTTCCTCTCAATAGCTTTTAGTATTCCTACTGCTTTCATTATTGTAATTGCATGTTGCAACACAACAATATAGTTAACCCCATTACTACTTCGTTTCTATTTACCTAACAACTGTTTTCTTTTTATAGTGCAGATTACGATTTGGTAGACAAATAATCACTGCATACTCACATCTTGCCAGAGTTTTCTTCATCAGTCGAAGCTCAAATGAAGAAACCCGTTTAAGAATAAGAGGAACAATTTGCGATTTGATAACCTTAGAAGATTATCTTTTTTTTTTTTTTTTTTTTTTTTTTTTGGGG
>NW_010379570.1:0-331 GCF_000414095.1 Morus notabilis
TTATATCCTAAACCGCATAAAGACTCGGGCTGGCCAAGGCCGAGCTTAGATCTTGGGCCCGAGAACCTAATTGGTTTTGGACCAACCCACCTCATCTATTTTTTTAATATAAAATTTGTACCATATTATCTAACATACATTCTTCTCAAAAAGAGCTGACACCACGGGTACATTTGAAGTTGATTTTAAAATGATTATATTTTTAATAAAAAGTAAAAATAAGATTATTTTGAGAATCATTTTGAGACCGATTTTAAAATTACATTTGGTTGATTTTTTAATAGATTGTTTTGAGTATAATAAAAAAGTGAAATTGTGTTTATTAATTAAT
>NW_010379571.1:0-331 GCF_000414095.1 Morus notabilis
GGTTGAAAAGAACATGACGTCTTTCCTCAATCCGAATGTCCAACTTGATCGATTTGATGGTACCAATTTTACCCGCTGGAAGGGAAAATTGTTCTTCCTCCTCACTGTGCTCAAGATCGCCTACGTGCTTGATCTGAAATTGGAGCCACTTTCTGAACCGAAGGAGGATGATTCTGAAGACTTGAAGGCTGCAAGAAAGAATCATGAAGATGATGACGTCATGTGCTGGGGTCATATTCTCAATACTCTTTCCGATAGGCTTTACGATCTCTACAACTTGACGGAGTCTCCGGTGGAGATTTAGAACGCTCTCGAATACAAATACAAAACT
>NW_010379572.1:0-331 GCF_000414095.1 Morus notabilis
CTCTCTCTCTCTCTCTCTCTCTTCGTCGCCAACAACATCAAGCCGGCAGTAGATCTCGGACGGCAACGATAGCACCGTCGAAATTTCGCGACAATCGAACAATAGTTAATTTTCTGTGCGAGTTCATTTCAGTTTCGTGAAATCGTTCAGCTAATGTGTATCTGTGATCGGAGAGTGTGATTATGGCATCTTGTTACGACTTCCTATGATAAAATGATGTTTTGATTGACTATGAGATGAACTGCATAAATGAGCATTTGTCAATTTGAAATTTGAAATTATTGAATGTGCTGGTCTCTTCAAAGAGAGAAGGGAGGAGAGAGAGAGAGAG
>NW_010379573.1:0-331 GCF_000414095.1 Morus notabilis
AAGCATACATTTCTCTATGAAGAGCTTCTAGATTGTCCACCTTAAATTGTTGCAAAGAATGTAAAAACAAAATCAAACTTCCCATTTCTCCATAAAAGGGTCAGTTCAATCTGATGTTAAGTCTAAAGTTCCTTGACAGAATACTTACGAAATCCAAATATATTCGAATTTGAGCAAAACTTATTAACTTAAAATTAAATGGGAACTGGTTCTTAATCTTATCCTATCCAAAGTAACTATCAAACTCCCATGCAGTAGGCAATAGAAAGAAGAACTAAACAGATTACTAAAAACTTTAAAATCTAAACCCAAAACTTATCTAGTTCTAAAT
>NW_010379574.1:0-331 GCF_000414095.1 Morus notabilis
TGTCCTTATCTTGATTGAGGTAAATTTAGGAAACTTAGTATAATTGGGGGAAATTATCACTCACTGACAGCTTATATCATTAAAGAATAATCCCTATTTATATTTATGAACAAACTGATCATTGTAAATTATCAGAGAATAATTGAATGAATGAAATTTATGATCCGTTGATATAGGTAAATTGCCGAACCACGTAAAATTTCTATATTATTTCTTTTCTTTTATCTTTATTTTCTAGACATACAATAATATATATCTTTAATATGATCTGGAAATAAAGAACATGTGAACATATTATTCTCTTTTTTTGTGCATGTGAAGGAAAAAAAAA
>NW_010379575.1:0-331 GCF_000414095.1 Morus notabilis
GCAACAGAAAGTGTGAGGTTGATCGGTACTTGCTGTAAAACCTTGCATGTGAATATCTGGTAGGGCCGTTCGAAATCCGTGAAAATCAAACGATCAACTTTTGTCCATCCTTCGCTATAAATTGGATATACAATTTTAGATGGATTGTAAAATATACAATTTTAAACTGATCTGGACCGATTCTCATGGCATATGATAATCTACAAGTGCAATTTTCTAATGAATAATAATCCTTTCTTTATGTGTATTTACTTTAAACCGTGTCACTTAAATCAATTTACTTGCTTGCATTTCACTCATTTGTTTGCATTAGATTTTTTTTTTTTTTTTT
>NW_010379576.1:0-332 GCF_000414095.1 Morus notabilis
CCCAAAATAAGTATTCATAAATCGTAACTACATTGCAATACATGAAATTAATTTGGAGGTATTTATAATATCTGGATTTTGCAAATTGGTCGTGATAAGAACGATAGTATGAGACACCAACAAAATACTATAAGTGTATAGAGCGTAAACCTCACTGTTGCCCTCAATCATTATATATATATATATATATAGATATATATATATTAATATATATTAATTGGTATACGAGATTTGAATAGATATTTCTGATATTATTTTATATATTAGTTGGTACGTAAAAATTTAGATTTAAATGTGTGTCCTTAATATTATTCTATATATATATATATATA
>NW_010379577.1:0-332 GCF_000414095.1 Morus notabilis
TTGTCAAACTAGTAAAAGGATAACTTAGAGAGCAAGCAACTGAATCCTCTTAGAATTCAACTAGTGCCACACGCCCCCGCACCCAGTGATTGGGAGTGTGGCATATGTGGTCCAATCACATTATTCTTTCTAAAAATTAAATTAAATAATCACATTATTTAATATATATTTAATTCTTAATTAATTATTTACGGTGATATAATTTAGAATTCTATAAATCTAAATTTACTGTTTTACTCTAAGTGTCTTGTAGAATTAACATGATGACGCAAAGACTCATGAACCCATAATATGAAGCTCCAATAAAATTAATAATTAATTAAACTCTTTAA
>NW_010379578.1:0-332 GCF_000414095.1 Morus notabilis
AAAAAAAGTTGAAAATTAAAGGAAACAATCTCAAATAGGGAAAACCAACCATACAAAAGAAACCACATAACTAGTAGAAACTGACACCACAAGATTAAGTCGAAGCTAAATCTTTATAAATCAGTTTCTAAAATAAACCTCACTAAGAACCTTATTAGTAAACGTACAGATCAGGAAAACGTAACAAGAGAAAAAAGAGTGTCTACGTTAGTTATATAAGAAAAGAGAAACGCCCCAGTGCAACCTTATACATCTTTGTGCTTTTCTTCGGTATCGAAACCTTTCGATAGGAGATCCCTCTAATGTAACACGCGGTTAAAAAAACGTAACAT
>NW_010379579.1:0-332 GCF_000414095.1 Morus notabilis
AATGTGAAACTCATTAAAACGTTGTCATTCATTAATAAAAGCAAAAGAACATAGAGAGGAGATTGATAGATACGAGTGAATGATGATTGATATATGGCACCACAAACAGTTGAGCGCACTTACTATTCAATAGAAATCTAATAATCACATGGTTGGTCGATAAGATTTTTATTTTCTTATATTCTAATCAATTTATTCTGTTAGCATAGAGATGTATTAAAGATATTAAAAGTCAAGACGCAACAAAAGCTAATGCCTTTTTGAATATTGTGTAATTTAGTAGAGGTATAGCAATGCTTATGCTACAAAAGATACTTTCTTTTTTTTTTTTT
>NW_010379580.1:0-332 GCF_000414095.1 Morus notabilis
ATAAATTAATGAAAAAGTAAACATATCAACCAATAGCAATTAAAAATGTTAAATTTATCGTATGTTATACTTGGTAGTAAATTATAATACGTATACCATATGATAAATTTGACACAACAAATGAATTGCACTGGTGAGTTTTTTTACACTAAAATATTAAATTTGTCTTTAGCACTTCAATAATGACATTGAATTAGAGAGGTTGGGTTTGTGGCTTCAAATTTAAGCCCACAAATCATATTTTTGGGTTTGGGCCCAAGGCCCACATCTTTCCTTTTGTTTCAGTGTTACGACAGTTCTTTTGTTTTTTCCCGACTTTAACTTGGAGAAAG
>NW_010379581.1:0-332 GCF_000414095.1 Morus notabilis
TTTTTTTTTATAAATAAACAAGAAAATAGGCATTTTTTAAAACAATGTGCTTATAATCGGTATTCTGTAAATAACTTTTTATTTATTTATTAATTTTTAAAAAATCATATTACCTTATATTATTTTTCTAATTAGGTGATTCTTATTGATTACGTACACTAAATGCTCTCAATAATTGCATTGATTCGAGAAGTAAGAATTTGAAAGCCAAAAGGTAAAATGAGATATTATTCACAATTTGAGGGAAGGAATCGGAATTTTCTTTTCACCGTCGAGAGCAGTGATGAATTAACTCTTCATGTAATCTACCTTTCGTGTTTATGAATTCTCTC
>NW_010379582.1:0-332 GCF_000414095.1 Morus notabilis
GACACCCCCGAAACAGCCCCGGGACAGCCCCGGTAAATCCCCGAGACAGCCCCCGTACAGCCCGGGGCAGCCCCGGGGCAGCCCCGGTACAGCCCCGGGACAGCCCGGGGGTGGCCCCAGTACAGCCCCGGTACAGCCCCGGTAAAGCCCCGGGAGAGCCCGGGCGCAGCCCCAGTACAACCCTAGTACAGCCCCAGGACAGCCCCGGGTTAACCCCAGGACAACCCTGGGACAGTCCCGGGAAAGCCCCAACACAGCCCCAAGACAGCCCCGGGGCTGCCCCGGGGGAGTCCCGGTACAGCCCCGGTACATCCCCAGGACAGCACCGGGAC
>NW_010379583.1:0-332 GCF_000414095.1 Morus notabilis
TAGCACACTTGCTGTCTGCTTTTTGGATACAAGCCACTCTTTCAGATAATCTTCCTGCAAATATTGAAGCCATATCGCATTCTTTCATTTTAACAATTATTTCATCACGATTAAAGGTAATATATTAGAGATATATTTATATTACCTGCCTTGCCATCTTTCATTTTCTTTTCTTGCATTATATTTCTTCACACCCTGCTCATAGTTAAACGAGCAAGAGCATGTTGACTTCACAACTAAATAATTTATTGCTTAGGATCTAGTTTAAAAGTTCAAGCTTCCATTTCATACAAATTAATAGGAAATAGCTGCCTTTTTTTTTTTTTTTTTTT
>NW_010379584.1:0-332 GCF_000414095.1 Morus notabilis
CGACTCAGGTGTTGATAAGCGCTGACGTCTTTCAAGTTCAGTCATTGTCTGGGGTGTAAAGCGTTCAGGCTCCTGCTGGTAAACCGAGTAACTGGCGCAAGGCGACGGCATCGGTATTAGCCCTGAACCCGGGGCCACCTCGCTGGAAGGTCCGCGCTGTGGCCAGGTTGCCGGTGATGACAGGATCAGAGCCAGTGTCACGTGCCAGTTGTGCGGCGACTGCCAGTGCTTGCG
This sequence comes from Morus notabilis, assembly GCF_000414095.1. NCBI lineage: Eukaryota > Viridiplantae > Streptophyta > Magnoliopsida > Rosales > Moraceae > Morus > Morus notabilis. The sequence continues at coordinate 235 of NW_010379584.1, forward strand.
AGTCATCACTGGCAAGGGGGACCCCAAGTCTGGGCCCCTGGCCCCGCGCAGATGCGCTTACCGAGGTGGCGTCAACGGCGCTGAAGGCGCGAACCAGA
>NW_010379585.1:0-332 GCF_000414095.1 Morus notabilis
TATGATGCAGCTTAAAAAAATATACATGTGTGTATATATATATAATGAATATGATTATAATAATACAGTTTAAAATATTATTATAATTTTGAGTTTGATTTGTGAAGTGTAGCCCTAAATAAAAAAAAAATTGATGATCACTTAAAAAAAATGTCTCCGTTTCCTGCAAAAAAATTTCAGTCAAAAGACTAAAACAAAAACTGACCGATGAGAAAAGCTGAAAAGCAATTATTTTTTTTCTTGCCTGGAATTGGGGGGCTCTGTATGATAGAATGCAATAAAAACTCCGAAATTGACGATCTGTTAAAGCAAAAAAAAAAAAAAAAAAAAAA
>NW_010379586.1:0-332 GCF_000414095.1 Morus notabilis
AAATTTAAATTTTATGAGAAAATTTATTAATAAAATCTTTTTAGATTTATTTTTTTATAAAAGAGTAAAATTAGAATTATGAGTCTAAGTCATAAAATTAAACAGACTCTTAGAGGATGTTTGGTTGATGAATTCAGAATTATTATCAATTTACGTGTGTTTTTTATGAGAGAAAATATTATAGCGAATCACAAATCATGATTCGAATTATGGCACGAATCTTTGAACCAAATGCATCTTAATAGAAATCTTTTCTCAAACTCATCTCCGGCACACTTTTTGATCGGAAAATGAAGAGAAAGACAAGAATACCCTTGAGAGTAATTTTTGTC
>NW_010379587.1:0-332 GCF_000414095.1 Morus notabilis
TGAGGGGATTAGTAAAAGGATTCTGGCACCGATAGTTGTTTGATAGGACAAAAAGAGGAGGTAATGGATTGAGCGAGGGATTCCAAATCCTTGTTACCAAACACAATAAGAAAAAAGTCCTCTTTTTGTACATTTCCCTCGCTTAGACTGTATTCTCACCTTATTTTTCTTTCTTTCTTACAAAATATAGCTTAAATATCTATATCTATTAATTTCAGCATCCAATTGAACATCATCAGGCAAGCGACACTAGTAACAATTTCATGTAGCTGTCTATTCCAGGAAAAGAAAAAAAAATTTGTGGTTGCAAGTACATATACATAAATATCCAT
>NW_010379588.1:0-332 GCF_000414095.1 Morus notabilis
ATATATATATATATGAAGATCATCATCAGTCTCTTTGCTATATAGCTATATAGTTCAAACTCCAATTCTAACTGAAAAAGTTTTTTGAGAAGATTAGGATAAGGCAAGGGAGAAAGGAAAAGGAGATGAGTCTGGTCATCTTTTTGAAGTTTTTCGTGCGTTAAGTCATTTCAAAGTTTGCTTTCCGTTATCGTCATATATGGTCCCTCCTTATATAACGGAAGCAATATTTAATATGTGGAAGTGACAAAGAAACTTTAGATATAGGATCATGATACTTGCAGATAACGAATTATAGTACTGTTTATCTTTCTTGATTACTCGTTTTTTTT
>NW_010379589.1:0-332 GCF_000414095.1 Morus notabilis
CCAAGTAAGGTTATTGAATAAGCATCATTCATGTAAGATCCGATTAAAATTGACCCTTCCAGTATTAATCTTATCTTATATCCTAAAATTGATGGCCAGTCAAGAATAGAAATAGGTATTAACATACATGAATGAACAAGAATAGTAATTTAATAGCATCTCATAAACAAATTGTCATTCTTACAACCTTGGTTCCATTAGCAAACTTAGCTAAAATAAATTAGTTCATAATGAGATTTACAAGATCCAAAGTTCCAGAATAACCCATGGCTAAATTAATATTCAAATAACAAAAGAGAACTAAGCTAACAGATAGAAGAAAGAATTTTCGG
>NW_010379590.1:0-332 GCF_000414095.1 Morus notabilis
TACAAGTCTTTGGTATCTCCCCCTATCAATTGGTGCAGAATCTCTTATAGCTGTTATCTTCTTAGTTGGATCCATCGGTGTGTCAACTGGTTTACACCCTAGCAATCTTGTTTCCTTTAGCAGATCCAGGACATACTTTTGTTGAGAGACAAAAATTCCTTGCTTGGATCGAGCTACCTCCATTCTAAGAAAATATCTGAGATTGCTAAGATCTTTGATTTCAAATTCCTTGGCTAGAACTGCTTTCACTCTCAATAATTCCTCCTCACAGTCACCTGTCAGAATGATGTCATCAACATATACAATTAAGACTGCTACCTTGTTTTATGAGG
>NW_010379591.1:0-332 GCF_000414095.1 Morus notabilis
TTTAGTTTAGTGTAAAATAAGAGAGAAATAAAAAATGACTTTTAGTCGTATTTCATTTTTTATTTTTATTTTCTCCTCTTTCGAGAGACATTAATGAGTTTTTTTTATACTGAAAATAATCTCTTTATAAAATTAATAAACATATTTTCAATAATAATTTATGTCTGAAATTAAAAACGTTTTTATTTTCATACAAAATATAAAATTATTTTAAAACGAATTCTAAACGCGTCCTAACTATCTCAGTTATGGGCTTTCATTGATGTAAAAAAGGATTATTAATTATTGTTGAGCATTGGCTCCCGAGAAGAGAGAGAAACAAAAAAAAAAAA
>NW_010379592.1:0-332 GCF_000414095.1 Morus notabilis
ATGCAATTTTCTTTTTATATCAATGAACTAAGCAAAAGAAAAGGAGAGCCCCATGTGTTGGATGAAATATGTTGTCAACATGTGTTATACTATCCATGTGGTAATTTTATAATGAAATGCTCAGATGGACCAGGAAAAACTATGGTTATGATATTCACTTTCAGTATCAAATGGTTCACTCATCACTCATGAACAAAAACATGACAATATGTAGATTATGCTGGTTTGAACTCCAAGAATGGTGGGCTGACTGCTGTTAAGAGAACTCCTGAGATTAGGCCAACTGTAGCAAGGCCAAAAGAAGGTGCAACTTCATTTGCGTCTTTTATAAT
>NW_010379593.1:0-332 GCF_000414095.1 Morus notabilis
GCCATTGTTGATGCAGCCCACAGCCTGCTTATCAATCTGGGAGTCGTTGCTGGCAAAGGTACAAGGTCAATGCGGCGTGTATCAACAGGTGACGTGGCAGTCACTTTGATCAGCAATGAACCACATCGAATGCACGAACTCTGTATCCAGGCCTATGCCAGTGGGTCAAGCATTCTGATCTTGCTCACGGATGATGCTGCCACCACATGGGTTGAACAAGCCGTTGGCGGATTGATTAGGGAAGATCAGTCGGCAGAGCAACGACGCATTCGTGTTCGGAATTTCCACAAAGCGAAGGGTTTGGAAGCCGATGTTGTGTTTTTAGTGGGTGA
>NW_010379594.1:0-332 GCF_000414095.1 Morus notabilis
AATGGGCTCAAATTTTTTTTTTTTTTTTTTTTGTTTTGCACGTATTTTGTCTTGATAAGCTCCCTCTAAAATTTTTCATTTTTAAGTTTTATACTGAATTATTAAAAAATTTTATTTATGTCTTTAAATTTGATATAAAATTTTTATCACGTTGCTCCTTAAAATTTTATAATTGCATAGTTCATGTAAAACATCTAAAAAAGATTTCATTTACACTCTCAATTAATTTACTTCTAACAATATTTTATTACACAATTACTTTTGAAATTGTAGTTCAATTCAAGCCCCCTGAAAATTTTTTCTGAGTTCGCATATATATATATATATATATA
>NW_010379595.1:0-332 GCF_000414095.1 Morus notabilis
AAACTCTTATTAAAAGGCTGAAAAGTCCTATGAAAAAACGTACGTTAATTAACTGACTTAATAATCAGCACAAAGTGGTGTCATTAATCAAGGATCAGAAATTGGTATCTCCAATTACCATATATAGTCGTTTTTGCTGAACATATATGCTTTTTTTTTTTCCTAGTAAAAGTGAATTTTATTCAGCACACTTATCACTTAAGCATTACATTTGTAACTCTTCCTGACTCCAAAATTGTCCTTATACGAAGTTTGTAAATATCAAAAAGGAGATTTCATTAAAATTAATTTAAAATTCTCTTTAGAAAGAGGTTGAGCATGCAAAGTAGTCA
>NW_010379596.1:0-332 GCF_000414095.1 Morus notabilis
TAATATTTTATATATTAATATAATTAATATAATATATAAAATATAATATAATATAATATAATTATTATTATACAATATAAGTCAACTACGAGATATTTCCCTCCACTGTTATATCAAAGCGTGTTAAACGTGTGAACCATGTAAATGCATACTGGATATTTTTTTTCTTTTTGAAGGGTTATTTTCTAATTATTGCCTGGACCGCTAGAAAATCGAGGACCAGCACCAATAATATGCATCCAACGCCTGCCATTACATGCTCAATAAAAAGGTACAATTGGGACCAGCAAAGCACTACAACGCGGTGACTAACCTTTAGGTCACGTTCACTT
>NW_010379597.1:0-332 GCF_000414095.1 Morus notabilis
TAATTATATTATAATATTGAAGGGTAATTATGGAAAAAAATAAAAAAAAGAACTTAGAATGGTCATTCCTCCCATGTGAGGAAGGAATGTTGATTCACCCAAAATGGGTGAATGACTATTCCTTTTGAATGATCATTTCTTTCTTATAAATCTCATCAAACATCAAACTATAATTCCATTCCATTTTATTTCATTCCTTTCCACCCAACTAAACACACCTAGGGTGCGTTTTGTTACAGTGGGGGAATGGTAATGGGAATGGGAATGAGAATGGTAATGGGACTAGAATGAAAAAGAAAGTTGATTCATTTGTTTGGTTGTAATTTTAAGAA
>NW_010379598.1:0-332 GCF_000414095.1 Morus notabilis
TCTGATTACCTGACTAAGCCTTTCGAGCGCCCGGACCTCATCGACGCTATCCAAAAGCTGATCCCAGGGTTTGTCCCTGCAGCCTAGGATCAGGCCTTATCTGCCAAGCAAGTTTGCCTCAGGCTCAACTGGGGCTTTTGTAGAGACACTTGAATACTGTCGTCTACCCGTTATACCGATTCTGAGAGGCGCATTTGCCTAACAGGAGCAACCCGCTCCGCTTCAATCTGTAGTGGAGATATAGATGAACGAAAATATTCTGCGTATTGCCTTCATGGCCATGGGCATCAACGTATTCGCGAGCGCTCTGCTCACCAGTACTATCTTGGTGA
>NW_010379599.1:0-332 GCF_000414095.1 Morus notabilis
ATCCTAGAACAAATGGATACAGATCATCATCCTAGAAGTACAGATCACAAATCATCACTACACGTCAGCAAATAAGTAAATGCAAAGGAGATTGATTTAGGTAAACGCCAGGAACAAAATCAGCAAATAAAAAAATCTGTACGGAGAAAAATGCATTATTTACCTATAGAAATCAGCCACGGAAAAGATCCAAAAATATATATGTAACCACTTTCTGCGCAAACAAATAAGCTGTTGGAACAAACAAGCCGCTCGAGCAAAATCCAATAGTCATCAGTAGAAAGAAAAAATTCGAAAATAAGAAATGACAATAAATTTTAAGCAGTTAACAA
>NW_010379600.1:0-332 GCF_000414095.1 Morus notabilis
TTTTGTATGATAGGGAATAAAGAAAATGAATCTACCTTTCCTTGTTTGGTATTGAAAGTGAAACTAAAGAGATAGAAAAATTATTATTTTTGTAATTACTTTTTTACCTAAATATTTTTTATTAATATTATTTTATAATAAAAATATAAATAATACAGTATTCAACATCAAATTAACTCAAAAAATTCATGTTATTTGAACATATATTCCATTTATATTATGTATATATACACACACATACATATATAAAGGTACAAAAACATAGTTTATCTTATATACCATTAATGCATTAATAATTTTTTTAACGTTTAAATACAACAAAAGAGTAGTTA
>NW_010379601.1:0-332 GCF_000414095.1 Morus notabilis
CTCAAATAATAGAAAGAATCCCAGATTTCCCGTTAGATTGCAAGGTCAAAACACATTTTGCATGCCCTACGAGTGGTGCAAAATTGCCACCCCTATTACAGAATTTCCAGAGAGAGAGAGAAACTACTAATGGGACTTGAAAAAATAAGTACTGATAGACCTATGATTTTCTTAGCCTGGGGATTCTGGGTTCTGTTACAAATATTGGTTAAATAATAAAAAAGATAGTTTTAGCGTAGGACTGGATCTGATCCGGCGTTAATGAACTATTTAGACCAGGAGAGAAACAATGGTTTGATTTTATAAGGACACATAGCGATGTACTGGTACTG
>NW_010379602.1:0-332 GCF_000414095.1 Morus notabilis
ATAATAGAAGTTGAAGCCAAAATCACTTTTGAGGTTTCTACATTTTTCTTTCAGATGAAAATTTGACAAATAGATGCTCTTGCGATTAGCAATTGTATTATTGTTTGCTAAGGAACTTTTATGGTATAGACTGCATTTTTTCTTATATATTGTGTAAAACTTGTTGTTGCAATTGTTGGACTAAATTTTCAAGAGTTTTATTTATGAATGTTCACGTTAAAAAAATTGCAACGTGCAACATACATTTATTTTTAATTATAGATAAAACTGCTAAAAAGTTATTTGAACAATATGTACTACCAGAAAGAGAAAAACACAATGCTTACTGTGTA
>NW_010379603.1:0-332 GCF_000414095.1 Morus notabilis
CGCAGCAAGCTGCGCATCTGTGAGCGATTGAGTGTTTTGATAGAGAGATGCATAAGCCCAGAATGAGCGCTCAGGTAGAACCTGAAGCTCTACACCCGGCAACGGCGTTTCCACCACGGCAAAGATATCTGAGCCAAGCGCCTGAGCCTTTGAGTCCAAACCATGGGCAAAACCACGCAACCATTCATCATGGTCGAATGTGCCTTCACGGTAGGGGTTCACAGGAAGCACCTGGGAATTGACAGCTGCAAGCCTACCCGCCTCCCAAGACGTAACCATCTTGAAAAGCAGAGCCAGCGACATGACGATGTTTTCGCTTAAATTGTTGATAT
>NW_010379604.1:0-332 GCF_000414095.1 Morus notabilis
ACTAAAATCAGCTATACGCATAAGCTGATTTTGAAAGGAAAAAACAATACCAAACTAAGCCTAAAACAACCGGAGAGATGATCTTAACTAAAATTGAAGGTCAATTTCATCGAATCAAGACCTTAAGATGGGATAACGTGGAAGAAGTCCTCCATGGATATAAAGAGCAAAAGTTCAGCCAAAATAACAATATCCAAGTGTCCCCCGGCCCCTACTCCAATAGCAAAGGCTTAATAACAACCAAAAATTTCTAAACGACAACTTTAAAGCAAAGCAACAGAAGATTTGCAATTATAACTAAAATGAAAACTAGCTAAAAACTCATATAAACG
>NW_010379605.1:0-332 GCF_000414095.1 Morus notabilis
TTTAGTTTTTGGTGAAATCTTAAAAAGATTATTTGCGTCGACAAAGAGAAAATGTCGTCGCAAAAAATGGATTCCATTGGCGGCAAAAATCCGCACCATTGAAATTTACGCTCCAAAATTATTTGTGACGACATTTAAATTATTAACGATGACATGGTTATTTTATTTAACAGTGAGTAATTGCGACGAGATGTCGTCACAAATATTATATTATTTGTGACGACATTTGTCGTTATAAAAAATGTCGTCGCAAAAAATATCGTCGCAAATGGCCTTATTGTTATAGTGTATTAAGCATTATCATTAATATATAACAGGACTCTTTCCTTCAT
>NW_010379606.1:0-332 GCF_000414095.1 Morus notabilis
AACCACCATTTATATACATACACCTGTATATACACATATGTATTATGGTGATTAAAAAAAATAGCAGAGAATACCATTGGAGTTCTGAGGACGGAACTTCAAGATGGCAGAAAGGGCACGCCGTGAAATACATTGTTATCAAGTTGTACAGTTTCTATCAACAATCGAAACTTTTTTTTTTGGGGGTTTTTTCAGAGAATAAGAAGAAGAAGAAGAAGACGACGATAAATATTAGAGAGCGGGAAGACGATTCGAGGAGGAGAAATATGGTCGATTCTAGAGGTACAATTTTGGGCGTCAGATCCGGTCCGGCCTAAAAGGAAATTGGGCCT
>NW_010379607.1:0-332 GCF_000414095.1 Morus notabilis
ATTTAAACTTAAAAGAACATGAACTCGAATAAAGTTATAACTCAAGTTGTATTTTTTTGAGTTTTTCACTCAAAAGAACAAGCCCTATGTTGTTGTATTATTTTTATTACTTGAGTTTTGCTATTTTTTATAGGATATTATGTTACCTTTGATGTTTTTTTTTTTTAAATATAATTACTTATCTTAATGATTTTGTTAGATCTGATGTTACGTCTGGCGTTCCAGATAATGTTGGAACACTGTCTGGAACATGACTCAATTAATTAAGATCCTGGTTAATTACGTTCATTTGCTCGAGTAGAATAAAGTGCAGAAAGTAAAGGAACACACAA
>NW_010379608.1:0-332 GCF_000414095.1 Morus notabilis
ATCACACCAAACATACCCTATATATACTTAGAATTATAATTATATATATGTATATAAAATACATAGGATCAATTTTAAATTTAACCCCTAAAGAATAGGGTTGTTTCAATTTTCCTCCTACAATTAATTAAAATAATATAAAAATCTCCTCGAATTATAAGTTGAAAATTTTGTACTAGTTTGGTTATTGTGTACTCATACCATTTAAAGATTGTCCTTTATCAACTGGTCATGTGACCCACATTTATTCAAAGTAGTTAAAAAAATTAGTCCTCGATGGTAGAAGCAATAAACTTACAACTTATAATAAACTTGACAAAGGGGGAGATTTG
>NW_010379609.1:0-333 GCF_000414095.1 Morus notabilis
ATTCCTCCAATACAAGTCTCTCTTCACCTACTTTTGAATTATTTTTAATTGCAATAATTAAAAATTTGATATCTTAGGAAGTTTATACAATGACTTAATAAAGCTTTAAAAACAATATTCATCTTGCAATAAAATTGAGTTTTGATCATCATGCAACTTATTACTTAAAACAAAACTTTTATGTACTTTTCTCCCAACGCCTTTGCTTTCACCAATTGCTATGTTGAATTTTCGTTGTATAAAATATTTTCCAAAATTTGGTTTACCCGTGGGTATCGTTGGATAATTGAAAGAATTCTTTGTTTGATTAAATTATGGATTATTCTCATTGGT
>NW_010379610.1:0-333 GCF_000414095.1 Morus notabilis
TTTTGATATTATCCTAACTAAACTTTAATTTTACATATTTTTTCCTTATATTGTCCCCCCTAAAAATTTGTATTTTATAAATTTATGTGAAAGGTTTAAAAACATTTCAATTATACCTTAAAGTTTTAATTTTGAGTATCTCATATTTCAAACCGAAATTGCTAAATAAACAATAATCAATGACACTGTGACATAAGCTCACAATTTGTGGTTGTAGACCTTGAAAAGTAAATTGAATTAGAAGATTTATTTATTTGGATTAAACATATGAAAAATAAAATAATAATTACACTAGTATTTTAATTTAAAACTTTGGTTTTACTCCCGACCCCA
>NW_010379611.1:0-333 GCF_000414095.1 Morus notabilis
ATCTCTCTCTCAAAGTAGATAGAAAGCAATTTATTAAAAACACTTGAATCCCACATGAGAAAAATAAGAATTTTGTTATTATCACAATCAATGGTAATAACCAATGGTATTTTATCATATCCTTAAGCTTAGTAGCATTAATTGAGGAAAATATAAATCCATGTGGAATCCTGATAAATGGTCCTACCCACACGATGATTGAAATATATATTTCTTTGTCACAAGTTAAAAGCAGGGAAGGCAGAGAAAGCACTTTTAAGCTGCCAAACAGAACAACTCCTTAAATTATATATATTTTTTAAAAAAATTTAATAGCAAAAAAAAAAAAAATAT
>NW_010379612.1:0-333 GCF_000414095.1 Morus notabilis
ACTACTTAAAAAACGACAACATCTACTAAAAAACATTATGAACAAGAACTGTTTAAAAACGACAATAAGTTCAAGCATCTCCGACAAAAAGCAAGGGTTTAAGAACTTTAAAAGAAAGATTTGAGAAATGTTAGCGTCACTATTACTTTTGACATTTGACATTCACTATTTGACATGTGAACTTCAGAATATTATTTTTGTTTAAATAATGATATATTATGTTAGTAGAGTTCATGTGTCAAACAATAAATATAAAGAGTGACAGACACAGAAATGCTAGCCTATCTAAAAAACTTAAAAAGGATACATGCATGTATAAAGAGGAACATCACA
>NW_010379613.1:0-333 GCF_000414095.1 Morus notabilis
GCATAATCATTGTTTTCTGAAGAGCTGACAATTACGAGCGCGTGAAAAGAACAAAAATGATGAGAAGAACAAATAACAAGGACAAATTCTAGACAATTAAACCACCAGCTGGAAGAAGCCAAATAAACTGCTTTTTAAACAAGTTTATCAGCTACATGATTACTTTCTCGGAAAATATATATACGAGACTATCCATATTACCAATGAAACTGAGGGCAATTATTCATAAAATTTTAACTTGGTGCAATATCATTACCATGTAAATGATAATATGAAATCATACCATGATCTGATCCTGGTGATCTAGATATGTGTGTGTGTGTGTGTGTGTGT
>NW_010379614.1:0-333 GCF_000414095.1 Morus notabilis
CCCGGAAAATTCAGGCTTCGAGCCAGCGAAGTTCCACCACTAATTAGTAGAGACACAGAAAAAAAGGGTGTCTAGATTTTAGTACAAGAGTTTTGGCCTAGCTTCTTCTGTGAACATGTAGCCAAAAGAACAAGAAAATCACAAGTTGAGATTTGCAGCAAAGAACATATATCTGGGTCATTTCCATCTTTATTATAGGATGGGAAAGGTTTCCCACAAACCTGACCCACTTTGTAGGACCACCTTTTGCTCTCATCTATCTCTGGGCACATCCAATCCAGTCCAACCACTAGAGTACTATGAGGGATAAATTTTCATTGCTTTCCAATATTA
>NW_010379615.1:0-333 GCF_000414095.1 Morus notabilis
GCTCAACATAAATTCTGTGAAAAGTTATTATCAGAAAAGGAAAGAAGAGAGAGAGAAAATTATGTGAAAGGAGTTGTGGAAGCCATGCATAAAATTTTAACTATACTGGGTAATTCTTATCTCTGCCCATGTTCAATGCAATTAGGTCAAACATGAAGGCGTGGCTGAGAAATGAATGAAAACGAGCTTTGAAATAGATTGCTTCAAGAGAATTTTAATGCATTGGACATCTTTACGGATAGAGATAAAAGAAGATTAATTCATGTCAGCTATTGATTTTTATAACGACCACATTACAGAGCACATAATAATTATTAAGGTCACATAGCACAT
>NW_010379616.1:0-333 GCF_000414095.1 Morus notabilis
CCCTAAACACCAAACCCTAAACCCCAAACCTCAAACCCCAAACCCCAAAACCCAAACCCTGAACACTAAGCCTAAAACCCTAAACTCTAAACCCCAAACCCCAAAACCTAAACCCCAAACCCCGATCCCCGAACCCCTAACACTGAACCGTGAACCCTGAACCCTACACCCTGAACCCTGAGCCCTGAGCCCTGAACCCTGAACCATGAACCCTGAACTATGAACCGTGAACCCCAAACCCCGAATGCCGAACCCTGAACCCCGAACACCAAACCCTAAACCCCAAACCCTAAATCCTAAACCCTCAACTCTGAACCCTGAACCCTTAACCCT
>NW_010379617.1:0-333 GCF_000414095.1 Morus notabilis
TTTTTTTTAAACTACTAGTAGGAACTGTTCTTTTTAGTTGTTGAATTAATTTTCGACATTCTGATCTATAATTAAAAATAATTCTGTGTTGTGTATTATAAAATTTTAATATAAACACTGTCACTCATTAGATTAAATTAATCCAACGCCTAAAACAACGGTTCCTTTAAAAAGAACAGTTACTTTCATAAATGTTGCGGCGAGCATTTGTCTTACAATTCATACACAATATAAGTCGTCAATTTTCCTCCAAAAGTTTACTTTGACTTCTGGTTTATGGACAACCTCATATGATATGCGTTTTTATTATGTGTGTATATTCGTTTCTTTTTT
>NW_010379618.1:0-333 GCF_000414095.1 Morus notabilis
TGTAGTAAAAAAGTTAGATGTGATTATTTCTGAGAACTTTTTACTGTAATAAAACTTAAATTTTACACTCGAATCAGCGAAATGAACGGGCTAATATATTTATATGCTGAAGAAGGGGGCGGGATGGCGGGGTGAGTTTAAAGTGAATTTCATTGGGTTGACTCTCTTAAATATAAAAAAAAAATGTATATAATTTTATATAAAATATGGAAATCTTACAAGATTAGGTTGTTCTTTTAGAGTGTAATTTGAGTGTAATTTTTTAGTTAAATTTAAATTATAAATTGAGTTAAAGTTGTAACTTGAATAAAATTGAGTAAAGTTGAATAAAGT
>NW_010379619.1:0-333 GCF_000414095.1 Morus notabilis
CCCATGCTTCTTGTCTCGAGCCTAAAACTTCATGTTTTTTTGATGCAGATCAATAAAGACCCTCTGGACCTATTGCTGATGGAACCAAATCGCTGGCTAAGCTAACACAAGGCCTGTGTTACGGAAAAATTGCGAAAAAGAGACGATTTGTAGATGGTGGGATTACAGAAGACCGTAATTCAGTTACAGCGCTTTGTGATCCTCAATGGAATGCAATGATTTGACCCTAGCGGGTCACTATGACTTTTTATTCAAGGAGAAGTTCAATGGTAAGAATTAATAATTGGAGCAGCAATCTGGATGCCTACAGGATACTCCAAGAAGCGCAAAGTT
>NW_010379620.1:0-333 GCF_000414095.1 Morus notabilis
CCACGGTGGGCAGAATGACGGTCGACGCCGAGAGGAGAACCAACGACCAGAGGACCAAGAACCTGTCGGCATCATACGGACTATCCTCGGCAGCCCCTATATAGGAGGAGACTCAAGGAGATCCCAGAAGGACTACGCCCATGAGGCCAGAAGGGTTTACCAAGAAAGATTCTGGAGTGTATCCGCTGCAAAAACCCCAAGATATAGCAGTGTCGACGTGGCGTTTAATGAGGACGACGCCAGCGGAGTTCACTTCCCCCATAACGATGCGTTGGTAGTGGAGGCTGTGATTAGGAACCACACTGTATGCCGAATCATGGTAGACAATGGGAG
>NW_010379621.1:0-333 GCF_000414095.1 Morus notabilis
AAAAAAGAACTAAGGATGCATTTGAAAGAAAAGTATTTTAAAAGAAATAAAAGTATTTTAAAAAGACACATCATAAGTTAAGGTCTATTTAAAAAAACTATTTCAATAAGGTAATAAGAGAAAAAGGTATTTTAGTGAAGTACATCTTAAAATATAGGGATTACAAAGGAAAAATAAAGAAAAATGTTATGAGATAATAAGTAAACAAAAGAAAATTGAAGGGAAAAAAATTATATAGGAGCCTTTAAAAAAAGGAGAGAAAGAAGAACTGAAACAAGAAATCAAAAAGGAAAAATAATGAGAAAAGGTAAATTAAGAAAAAGACGAAAAAGA
>NW_010379622.1:0-333 GCF_000414095.1 Morus notabilis
AAGATGCTCAGCGAGCGTGATGTCGAGGCTTTTCAGGTGCGCAAGCAGTTGTCGAAACAGCTCCAGTTGCTCCTTGACCGGCACATTGGCGTCCAGCGCCTTGTCGACTCTGGCAAACAACCAGCCCAAGGCCGCTGCTCGGGTTCTGGATTTGTGCGGATGAATATCAGCCCAGTGCCACTCAAAAAAATGGCCAAGCATTGCGAGCCCTGCGACCAGCCCTTTGAACGACTGGGTCTGATAAAGCGCCCAGGTCAACCAGCACGCCACACGCAAGTCCTTGGAGGCGTTATTGAGCAGTCCTTCACTGCATTCCTGTACTTTTTGCCAGTC
>NW_010379623.1:0-333 GCF_000414095.1 Morus notabilis
AAGCCGTGTATACCCTCGCAGTCTGCTGCGTGGGATCAACCTGATGCAGCACCGAGCGTTGTTGATCTGTCGCGAGCAGAACGCAGGAATCCTGACCGCTTCCAGACTCATGCTGCGCCAACAACTGCTCTTCAGACTGGAAAATCATACGGCGAACCGGGCCCTGAACTTCCGTGGCCAGGCGACGCATTTGATAAAACCGCTGAACAGTGCCTGCCCCCGCAGGCGAGGAACCTGCCACACGGTCCAGCGGGTCGTAGTGGTAACGACAAAGCACAATATCATTGGCGTTAAGCATAAGCAGAACCTCGCAAAAGTGTAGTGGATATACCC
>NW_010379624.1:0-333 GCF_000414095.1 Morus notabilis
TGGAGGTTCCTCCTGGGTTTGAATCTAAAGAGGGCATGGTGTGTAAATTGAAAAAGGCTCTCTACGGACTCAAACAATCACCGAGAGCTTGGTTCAGAAGATTCACCAAGGTAATGACTATCTTGGGATATAAACAGAGCCAAGGCGATCATACTCTATTTGTGAGACACTCTAACTCAGGGGGAGTGACCGCTTTGTTGGTGTATGTGGATGATATTATAGTGACGGGCAATGATGCAGGAGAAATGAACAACTTAAAGCGGTGCCTCCTAAGAGAATTTGACATCAAGGAACTTGGAAAATTAAAATACTTCCTAGGCATTGAAGTGGCAC
>NW_010379625.1:0-333 GCF_000414095.1 Morus notabilis
CTTTAACGAATTTCCAGCACCAGACCCACTGTGAAATAAGACAAAGTAAGTAAACATACATGCAGCTGAATGGTCAAGCGTTATAAAGATTGTAGAAAGGAACCGGGCTTCATCTTCTAATTCAGCTGAAAGCACGACTAGTTTCAGTGTAATAGGTTCAAACGAATCCAGTAAACATCACATATGAACATGTCAAAGACGGAGTCCCTGGATGCCATGTATGGGTTGGTCATCCACCAAAAAACGGTATATTGCTATCTTCCTAATGTCTATAGATAGATAGTAAGACAAGGAACTAATTTATCTATATGGAAGAGATTAAAATAACAAATT
>NW_010379626.1:0-333 GCF_000414095.1 Morus notabilis
ATATACACACATATATATATATATATATATATATATTGGGAGTTATGAATTTTTAAGTTGATTATGTTGTTGAAATATGTCTTAGCTTTTTATGCGATCTGTCTGTAATTTTTTATTTTTGAAAAATTTATTAGATTTAAATTTGGAAAAACTGATTTGTGGTCATAAATTAGAGTCTGGAAAGATAATCTAGAATTTAGAATCATTCAAAAATCTTATTTGTGCAGAGAGTTATGGATTTTATAAGTTGGCAACAAAAACTGACAATTTTTCCCAAGAGGCAGATTTAGGGTATGATCACAGGCCCATTTTGGTTATTTTTATAGTTCGAAA
>NW_010379627.1:0-333 GCF_000414095.1 Morus notabilis
TTTTTTTTTTATTTAATTTGTTAGGAGGATTGTGAGAATTATATATATAATGTCATGGTGTCCCACTTCAATCTTTCTAAATTGGATTTAAATGTCTTTTTATGGATCAAACTATATAGAGAATTAGAATAACGAATTTGATGGTTTTTCTTTTCTTTTCTCTTCTCTTCTTTTTCTTTTCCTTTATAAGTATACCTGTTCAATCATTTCTCATTTATTAAGCCTCAGTTTTTTAAAGCTACAAAGTGATGGAGATATAAGGATTGGAATTGGTTCTAATATTTGCGTTTGATTTTAGTTTATGCTTTTCTGATATAATAATCCAAATTGATT
>NW_010379628.1:0-333 GCF_000414095.1 Morus notabilis
CGTGTTTGAAATTGATCACATTTTTATTTTTCACATTTTTTGAGAAAGAAAATATGAAAACGTTTTTAAAACAGCGTTTTGCGCAATAAAGACAAAAAATGAAATTGAAAATGATTTTTTTCTTTAACGTAAAATGAGAGAAAAATAAAAAACAACTTTTAATTGTTTTTCATTTTTTATTTTTGTTTTCTCCTCTCTCTAGTAGAGAAAAAGAAAGACATTAATGAGTTTTTTTATACTTAAAATAATCTCTAAATAAAATTACTAAATACATTTTTAAAAATAATTTATGTCTAAAATTAAAAATATTTTTATTTTTATTTTTATATAAAA
>NW_010379629.1:0-333 GCF_000414095.1 Morus notabilis
AGCTCCCGAGGACCGGGTACCAAGAGGTCCAGGAAATCCCGAGGTACTATCCCAGAATCCAGAAGGAAACCAGCCAGAAGACTCGGGATCAGTACAGGCGGGCGGCCAGGCCAGGGGAGGACCCAACGCTCAGAGGGCAGAGGTGTCGAGAGTAGTTGGCTCGGCCATTTCAATAGAAGAAGGACGCGCCATCATGGAACGTATGGCCAGCCTGGAGCAAAAACTGATGGGGGATGTGGCAGGTCTAAAGAAGAATATAGGGTGAGTGGCTGAGGTGGTAAACATCGACATCACGCCCAGCCGCACACATGACCATCCATTTACCGAAGAAAT
>NW_010379630.1:0-333 GCF_000414095.1 Morus notabilis
TTTTTTTTATAAAAAATACACATAAATTAAAAATAATTCTGAATTTATAAACTAAACGTCTCCTAAAAAAAATCAAAACATCGTAAATCTTGGAGGAGCAGAATTTCTTCTTCTTCTTCTGATTATTATTATTATTTTATGTATATTACTTTATTCTTATTGTTGTTGTTATTAAGAGATAGCAGGTGTTGCGTTTCGTGCCAAATAACCAATAATGCTACGTACGTACGATATGGATTATCAAAGGAAAATCAATATTGAATCATACTTCATCATATATGTCATCTCTTTGCTGAATTGCTGTCTTGCAATCATTTTACAACATATATATAT
>NW_010379631.1:0-333 GCF_000414095.1 Morus notabilis
GAGTTGAAGTTATAACTTGAATAAAATTGAGTAAAGTTGAATAAAGTTAAACTTAAAAGAACATAAACTTAAATAAAATTAAAACTCAAATTATCTTTTTTTTAATTTTATAGATAAAAAAACATTAATTATTTCCAATTTTAAATTCATTTTTTCTCTCTAAATACCTTCTCATACTTTTTCTTTTCTTTTTTTTGTCTTTTTCTTTTCATCCTTTTTCTTTCTCTCTCTCTCCTCCCCTTTTCTTTTCTCTCCTCCCGCAGGTCCACTCTCCCTGCTCTCTGTCTCTTTCTTTCTTTTTCTTCTCTCTCTCCTATGATTTCTAACGCCGGC
>NW_010379632.1:0-333 GCF_000414095.1 Morus notabilis
TAACCACCCGTGGCGGTGGCACAACGGTGATCTACAAGTATTCTCTTAAATCTCACTTATCAATTCTAATTATCAGCGATAAAATTAAAATTATGTCTCTTATCGACCTACCGGATATGACTTAGAGTGTCACATCAAGAGAGAAAAGTCATCTTAATAAATTGTGAATAGCATGCAAAAAGTTTTGAATTTGAAGAAAAATAACTACCGGTAGAGAGGCCTATTGGAGAAAGTTATGAAAACTTAACTAGCCGAATTTGTTTGAATTATTTCTCTTCATTGGTAAGATGGGTTTCTCGCAGCAACCCCTTTATTAACAAGCATCCAAAAATT
>NW_010379633.1:0-333 GCF_000414095.1 Morus notabilis
AATAACATAAATAATAAGCATGTACAAAACTGTGACAAACCATATAAGTTTCTCATATATACAATTCTTTTCCATGTGTGGATATGTTGGCTCGTATCTAAAGGAAATTGTGAATATCTTCAAAGTTCAAGAAGTCTAATAATCTCAATTTTATCAAGAAAAGGTAAATAAAAGGAATATGTCCGAGGCATTAGATCTATGAACTTAATGTGATGAACATTGCAATTCAAACACAATATTAGTTTCATATTTAAATACGGCACACAAAATGCATAGAAGGGCTAAATCAGGAAAAAGAAAACTAGAACATATTATACCAAGGATTAGATAATT
>NW_010379634.1:0-333 GCF_000414095.1 Morus notabilis
TTCACGTTTTTTGAGAAATAAAAAATAAAATGGTCTCAAGATTCCAGCGTTTGGAGTAGCATCTAACAAAAACAAAACTGAAAACGTTTTTCCCCTTTCTGCCAAAAACTCACTTTCTAAAAACGAGTTTTTCTTTTCCTATTTTCATTCCTGTCTCCATCTTTCTAAACATTGAGCTTCTCGGTGGAATCGCAAAGAGGTTTTCTCCTCTCTCTTTCCTTTTACTCGGTGGGCTTCTCTCCTCCAATCTCCCTCTTCTCCGGCTTCTCGCTTTTTCTAAATGGCGGGCTTACATCTTTTGCTGAATTTGAAGAGGGTTATTGCGAAAAGATG
>NW_010379635.1:0-333 GCF_000414095.1 Morus notabilis
TTTTTTTTTTTTGTTCGAAGAATCCCACATAAAATCAGAATTCAATTTCTGATGAGTGTATATACCCCACCAAGGCCAAACTACTTTTCATTAAATCTTGATATCTAGTTTTCACTACATTTCTCTAGCGATCACATTTACTCACTTCTTGCTCTTCACAACATTCAATTAGTCTTGCAATGACATAACTTCCTTCTCATCTCTCATCACGCCAAAAATGTATGCCAAAATGTGAGAAATATGCTAGAATGATTATCCAACAAAGTGAAATTGACAAAATGACCTTCTTTATTTTTTATGAAGAACAATCACCTGATTAAAAAAAAAATGGTC
>NW_010379636.1:0-333 GCF_000414095.1 Morus notabilis
ATTTATATATGTCCATCAAGTCTTTTTATTAGCTCATATACTTTTTTGATACGATACAACGCATTTCTTACATATTGGTAACTTATGTTATTTCCGCTAAAAGTTAAAAGTCAATGTGAAATCGGTGATTAATTCATGAGTAATTTATCAATTGAATTATTTTAAAATTAATTCAAGATAAATTGGTTGAATTATTGCTTTGAGTTTTATTTAATATAAGTAGACTAATATATGATTGTTTTGATCAAATAACTTTTATATTGGGTTACTTGAATCAAAATTGAGACTCTGTGCAAGTTTTTCGTATTGAATAAACTTAGAAAATAAGTTTTC
>NW_010379637.1:0-333 GCF_000414095.1 Morus notabilis
AAAGCTATGGAGGAGATCTTCAATATCAAATCTTGATTTCTGATTCATTGATTCAGTCCTTTTCTTCGACAAGCCAACCAAAATTAAACCAAATTTTGACGACTATACCATGCCATTCAATTACAAAAAATAACATCAACTTACTATTATTGTTCATTAACAGTAATAGGATAGATTCTATGATACAATTGACAATCACTTTATATTTCAATGGGGACACAAGACAAATCTTACCACAAACTCTCACCTTACTGGTAGGAAATTTCAACGCCCCCTATCATTTTCATGAATTTGTTTGTTTTATGACTTTTATCGCAGGTTCTATTTGTTTTG
>NW_010379638.1:0-333 GCF_000414095.1 Morus notabilis
ATCATAGTGTATGGATTCTATGCCTACACCTTTGGAAGCAACTCATAGTGTATGGGATTCTATGCCTACACCTTTGGAAGCAACTCAATTACCTGCTTCTTATGATTGCCGTAAAAATATATTGGGTTATTAATTGAAAATTACTTTTGTGTTACTTTACTGCACGGGTTTGTGTTAAATTCGTGAAGTTCTTCTAGGGTGCTTTGGAATCTTTTCAAATGGCCCCACGTTATTTAATAAAATTTTCACTTCCTTTTGACTTTGACTACAACAAAACTGGTTTCATCAAGTACCCAATTCCGTGTTTATTTGCAAACTTTCGACAACAATTAT
>NW_010379639.1:0-333 GCF_000414095.1 Morus notabilis
AAAAAATAAGAAAAAAAAATTGTCTGTTTGGGTAGGTAGAAAAAGAAAAAATAAACCCTACCTTTCTGACCAACACCATTCTCTGTGTTTTGAAACATGCAATAAAGATTAACTTTCATCACATTTGTTAGTTAGAAAATAGACATTCTCAATAAATTGCACATGTAGCATGCAATATATTCCATCATTTTCTACTACCCACTTCTCTTTTCCCTTCTCTCTCCTTAATCCACGCATAATTAATCGGCCATTAAACAAATAAAAACACAAAACAAAAACTCTATAAAACCCCTTTAGAAGAACACAAACTTCCAATACAACACAAAAAAAAAA
>NW_010379640.1:0-333 GCF_000414095.1 Morus notabilis
ATCCAACATAAAATTTAGACAAAGACAATTAATTTAAATAAATGAAAAATCAAACTATGTTGAAATTCATAGAACACCAACAATCAAATCCTGAACAAAAATAAATATAAAAATAACTATAAATAACACCAATATTCAAGCATTCTTAGGATATACAAAAATATAGAAAATAAAAATGGAAAAGAAAAATCAAAATAGAGGTGTTAAAAGCTCAAAAGTCCTCTTCCGTGGTCTTCTTCCTTCTTTTTGTAGCTCAAAAATACTCTTCAATGGTGTTTGTAAAATGGAAATACCTAAATCTAAAATCTAAATAAAAATCCTAAAATGGAAATC
>NW_010379641.1:0-334 GCF_000414095.1 Morus notabilis
TCTTATTGAAATAATATGTATTCATTCAAATGTGCCCTACATATTTAAAGATTTTTACTACCATTTTTTCATAAGTATTATGTACTTCTTAAATAATTTTTCTTATCTAATTTAAGTACTAAAATTTTTATTACTCAAGTATGTGAAATAATCTATATATACTATTCATTTAAAAATATTAAGAGTTAATTTTATTAATATTTTTCACGTTTTTAGTTTAAGCGTATGAGAATGCTCCGAGACTAAATTAGGCCACATATATCATTCTGCAGAAAGAAAAAGTCCTTTTTTTTTCTTTCTCAATATTTTCGAGAATATAATTTTTAATTTTGAA
>NW_010379642.1:0-334 GCF_000414095.1 Morus notabilis
TAGCATGAAAATGTGGTCATTACGCATTTCTTCAATGGGTAGGACCTATACGTATTTAAAAAGAGGTTAGTGATAGTGTTAGCTAGGAGTGGCATGTTAATGGGTCGTATTCGTGTCAACCTATTTATTAATCGTATTAGAAAATATCAATTCAAACATGACATGTTTATTAAATGTGTTAAACATGTCAATCCAAACGCGACTCATTTATTAATCGTGTTAATCATGTCAACCCATATAACCTGTTTAAATTAATATATTGAATAAATAACTAATACAATAATAACTTATTTAACACGGTCATGACAGGTTTAACATGTTTATTGGTCAATTT
>NW_010379643.1:0-334 GCF_000414095.1 Morus notabilis
TTTTGACGTCATTTTTATTTTATTTTATTTTTCAAATACGAAAAATAGAAAAAATCATAAATAATATAATATGATTCAAAAAATAGTGTCGCTTGTTGTATTAATTCTTAAAAATCTTGTATTATTTTTAGAATGTAAAACATAAATAAAAATTTTAATTTTTGACCCATCCCGACCCCTAGGCACTACGCGGGCCGGGTGCTTTTTGGCAGCGTTTGCTTTTTTCATAATTTGAGGCCTTTCTTGCAAGCATGCTCACAAAAATGAAAGGATCATGTCTGCAATATTTTAGAACTTTTTGACGTCATTTTTATTTTATTTTAATTTTCAAGGA
>NW_010379644.1:0-334 GCF_000414095.1 Morus notabilis
ACGCTAGGGTAGGACAATATTTTGAACAATAAAATTATATAGAAGCACATAATATTTGTATCATACTATTTTTTTTGGAGGAAAATATGCAAATTTTATTAAGCCAAATTCAGCCACAATAAACGGAGATACAACTCCATATCTAACCGCGGCATCCGAGTTGAGCTTCAAATTAAGGCTCCCAATTAAGGGGTTTGTCAACTTTTAAACAGTTCAGGAAATTGACTAAGGTGCTGCTTTAAATTAAGGCTCCCAACTAATTTTATTTTTTACTTATTATTACCTTAGGCCGTTTTCTTTAGAATTCACTTTATGCGTAACAAATTTAGAAAAG
>NW_010379645.1:0-334 GCF_000414095.1 Morus notabilis
GGTCCCACAAAGTGGATCCCATGAAGAGTTGAGGCATTACACTATCATATAACTTTCCAGAAACCAAAAATACATGCATGGATGTTAACTAAACAACTTTAAAAGTCGGTAGCCTAGGGGGGCCATGGAGGTCAGTGGAAGTTGACTATTAGAAAAGTATATTAATAATGATGTTATACTTTGAGGACAAGAAAACTTGGCCAGCACGGGGATTTAACATTCAAAGGGTCAAAACGCTTGGCAACATGCATGCATGAGATCAGAATGGGTTGTGTGCAATTTGTCTCTCAGTGTGGTGTGACGTGGTTCATGACATATATATATATATATATAT
>NW_010379646.1:0-334 GCF_000414095.1 Morus notabilis
GGGAACGTGGGTGGATGAAGTCCTTTTAACAAGTTCAAACTTAAAATTCAACCTAATTTCGGCCAAAATCTTCACTTCTTTGTCATTAATGCCCTTGAAACTAATTTCCAAGCAGCTCAAAAGCCTCGATTTATTCTTTATTTTTTGTAATAGAAACACTAATATTAAGTCAGAATGTCAGATGACCTTAAAACTATAGAAAATCACAACCGTGATAGATAATTCGTTCTGTCTGTAAGTTTGAATGAAACACGTGAGGAGAGTTATACTATTGATTATTGAATCACGTTTCCTGTATGTTTTTCACCTAAGCATTTTATATTAAAAAAAAAAA
>NW_010379647.1:0-334 GCF_000414095.1 Morus notabilis
TTTTTTTTTGTTTTGAGACTCCTGTTGCCTTTACAGGTAACTAGTTAGCTACTTACTAGTTAGGCCTTTTTAAAATAAGTAAATAAATAAAACTGTTCACGCCAAAAGTAATGGTATAAGATACAGAAAAATTTCGAATATGTACTAATGGGGGGAAAAAGGTCCACATATCATGTGCACTAAAAACAAAGTCTTTGGTGGTTGTAAATGTAGTGGCAAGGCTAGGTATATGTGTATATATAATATTCGATATCTCATATGCAATCTTGTATAGTTTAGCCCTAAACCCTAGACCTTGACTTTAACAACATATGATTTAGCCAAAAGCAAAAAA
>NW_010379648.1:0-334 GCF_000414095.1 Morus notabilis
ATCCAACGGTCAGATTACTGGTCATGCCGGTAAGACGGTTTATCAGAGACAGGCATAGTTTGGTATTACTTTTCGCTCTAAAAATTAGCTTCTACTTGTAGCAAAGGCTGATTTTTAGTGTTTGAAAAATCTATTCAAAAGTGCTTTTTGAAGAATTTTTAAAAAATCTACAGCTAAAATCAGAAGCAGCCCAAAGACAACTTTAACTTTTAGATAGTGCGGGAATCAACATAGTATAATTAATGAAACTTTCATAATACCTATAATATCTCTAATGAAATTTAAAATTTATAATCTTCCAAATCTAAAATTCAAACTCATAATATAATATAAT
>NW_010379649.1:0-334 GCF_000414095.1 Morus notabilis
CTATTAATAGACATCATTAATCATTATTTTAATAACGTGATTTGACAATTCAAATATATTTGTGCTATTCTCTATCATAAATTCCCGGAATTTAATAGACAAAATTAGTATGGTTTACCAAAAAGGGAAAAAAAGGTGTTCCATTTAAGATTTACTCAATCCTTATATCCCTTTTTTGTAAAGTCGACCGAGTAAAAGCTTCTATTCCCATTTCCAACTTAACTCACTCGAGAACCAGATCCATTGTGACACAATATACTGTAAACCAAGTCATTTTCCACTCTAACACAACTTCTAAAGATTGAAAGGAAAAAAAAAAAAATATATATATATA
>NW_010379650.1:0-334 GCF_000414095.1 Morus notabilis
CGCAAGAAGTAAGAAACCTTGAGAACGTCAAAGTTATCTGTGTTAGTCGTGGAGTCGACAATCCAGAAGAGTCTGCACAGCTAGCAAAATGCTACTCTCGGTATAGAATTATGCCATTCACCATAGGGCAGGTACTATCACTAATCGAAAAAGTATGCAAGTCAGTTGAATTAAAAGCAAGAATTCAGAACGATTTAAGGAACTCCCCCCTATTCAAAGTTTTGCCAAGGACGCCCATCTCGGCGATACTACTAGCCAAACTATTGAATGAAGACGAGAAAGAAATACCATCAACCATGACGGAGCTTTATTCCAAGTATACGGAGCTAGTATT
>NW_010379651.1:0-334 GCF_000414095.1 Morus notabilis
AAATGTTTCTAAGTTATCATTTATTATAGTATTTTTCTTTTATAAAAAATTTAAAATTTAAAAATTAAAATTAAACATTATAATTTGAATATACTTTCTAAATAGACCTAAATATTTTAGTGAGAAGGTCAATAATCGACCATTGTTAGTTGTTGAAATTTTTAATATCACAACCTCCAAGTATCAAAGTATGGAGCTGACAATTGTAAAGTATCGTTGACTGCTGGAATTTATAGTTTACCATAGTGTGGTAACTTCACTTGTGTCCACTACCACTACCTTAACATAAAAGTATTATAAATATATTTACCATTATAAAAGCATTTCAGATGCA
>NW_010379652.1:0-334 GCF_000414095.1 Morus notabilis
ACAGCCCCGGGTCAGCCCCGGTACAGCCCCGGGTCAGCCCCGGAACAACCCCGGGGTAACCCCGGGACAGCCTCGGTACAACCCCGTGACAGCCCCGGTACTGCCCCGGGACAACCCCGGGGCTGCCCCGGTACATCCCCGGTACAGTCTCGGGACACCCCGGGTCAGCCCCGGTACAGCCTCGGGACAGGCCGGGTCAGCCCCGCGACAACCCCAGGACAGCCCCGGGGTAGCCCCAGTACAGCCCCAGGTCAGCCCTAGTACATCCCCGGGGCAACCTAAGAACAACCCCGGTACAGCCCCGGGACAGCCCCGGGGCAGCCCCGGTACATCC
>NW_010379653.1:0-334 GCF_000414095.1 Morus notabilis
AAAAAAAAAAAGAGAATTCGATTTGAAGTTTGAGCCTGTCCAAGATTTATTGTGATGCAATTTGTAAATAGAAAGGAGTCCTTAATTTCTCTAAACGGAGAGGGTGTGGTTTTAGAAGGAGAAAAAAGGGTAAAAGACCGTGGAGGTTTTAGTAATTCACTATTTGTCACATTAAACTTGAATAGTATACTATGTTACAGGCATAAGTTTAACTTTAGTGGTAATTTTATATTGATTCCATCACGAAATGTGAAGTTCAGATCCCCACGTTCCAAACAAATAATAATAATTTAAATAGTTGTTCTTTTATAACGAAACTCAGAAAAAGTTTAAA
>NW_010379654.1:0-334 GCF_000414095.1 Morus notabilis
TTTTATTTTAATATAAAATGCTATTGAAATGTTAAATTTACTTTTTTTTTATAATTATTAAGCTTTAAAAGTTATAAAAAAAAATTTTTATATTTAAAATAATTAAAAAATGTAAAAATTTTAATGATTACATGAAAAAATAAACATTTCAACGATAATAATTAATTGACAAATTTTTTATATGTTATATTTAATGTGATATTTATCATAAAATATAATATATAAAAAATTTAACATAATAAATAACATTAGAGAATTTTTTTTACACTTAAATATTAAATTTATAATTTATAATTGATATATCCGTTAAAGTATTGCGTCGGAGATGTTTTAA
>NW_010379655.1:0-334 GCF_000414095.1 Morus notabilis
AATTCAACTCAAAAACTACACTCAAGTTACACTCCAAAAGAACAACCCTTAAATTTCTTTTATAAAATTAAAATTTCTTTTTTATTATAATATTTTCTATAACTTAAATTTATTGTTTAGCTCAATTTCTTAATTTTAATAAGCAAAATAAATGAGGTCTAAATTAATATTGATATACAGTATATGATAGTTCAAGACTTCAAGCCCAAAAAAAGAAAATGATATACATACTACAATAGACTTGTGAGTGATTTTTGGTAGAAAAAGAGACTTGTCAGATGAGCCATTTGGTATTTGGTGCTAATTGAGTCACTTTTTTCTTCTTTTTTTTTTT
>NW_010379656.1:0-334 GCF_000414095.1 Morus notabilis
AAAATAGTCTTTACATGGGACGTTCTCCGCTAGGTTGGCCTATCGGTTGTCTCAATTTTTTACTGTTAGATATGGTTAAAATCACATCAAATTAAAAAAGTACGCAGAACAGACAGATTTTAATACATATATGATGGCTGAAAAATATGGGACTATCAGTAGTCTATTTTTACAAAGACTACCGGTAGTCCATTTTTACAGAGACTACTAGAGAAACTCCCTCTTTACATACATAAAAGAGAGAAAGCGAGTTTTGATCACTCTTATTCTTTCGCCACATGGTAGCTCTCCCACTTTTCTTTCCTCATTTTCTTTTAGTTTTTTGTTTTTTTTT
>NW_010379657.1:0-318 GCF_000414095.1 Morus notabilis
AAAAAAAAAAAAAACATTTTGATGCCTAATATACTAGAGTAGTGGTGGAGTGGCCCATGTAATATGTAGGAGAGGAGGCTATGTAGTCTAGAGTTTAATGTGCCTAAATTTGCATGCTTAAAAACGAGAAAAAAAAAGAAGAGAATGTGGGTTGTGATTTCATAAAGTAAGAGAGAGGGAGTGAGAGAGACAGATAGAGGAAGAGTAAGTATGAAAAGGTGAAAGCCGGTGCCATGCCTTGGCAGCAGTTGCGTGTGAAAAGCAGAAAATTGGTTTAAAAGCCAAAAAAAAAAAAAAAAAAAAAAAAAAAAAAAAAAT
>NW_010379658.1:0-334 GCF_000414095.1 Morus notabilis
GATTCTTACCAGGAGGTAGTGATGTAAGAATCCATGTGTTATTACTTTCCAGAGCCCGAATCTCTTCCTCTACTGCCTTTTTCCATGCTGGATTCTTTAGAGCCTCTTGAATAGAGTCAGGTATCTTCACACTATCCAGGTTTGTGACAAAAGCCCTGTAAGAAGGTCGTAATTTCCCATAGGCTACATACTTCTCAATTGAATGTCCAGTACACCCACGAACACCTTTTCTATGAGCACTTGGAAGATTTGAATCATCAATCATGGGAACACGAGTGTCATAAGATGAGGGATCCATACCATTATGATCATCGAGTGCAGTAGGACTTGGTTC
>NW_010379659.1:0-334 GCF_000414095.1 Morus notabilis
AATACACGTAAAACGAAAATAGTTCTGAATCATGATTCTGAATACATAAACCAAACGTCATTTTAGAGATCCATAATACACATTTAATAAGTGGGGACCTAAGTGCAATACTTATAAAGGTAGGCGATTGGAGCTGCAAATTTCCTCAACATGTGTCTCGTCATTTAGGGTTCGTTTGGTATGAGGATTCAAATCAGGATGATTCTAAAACTATGATTCAGAATGAGAGGTCTGAATCACCTTGAATCAAGAAGGGGGTGGTTTTAGAATTATAATTTGAGCTAATTTAAAACATCACATCAGATTCTGAAACATAATTCAGAATCATTTAAAC
>NW_010379660.1:0-334 GCF_000414095.1 Morus notabilis
AAAAAGCTCTCACAAACAATCACATCTAACTTTTTTGCTACAGTATAAAATTTTCACATAAAATCACATCTTAATTCGAATTCTAAACTCGCATCAACAAAGTGAACGAGGCTTTAGTCACCGCATTTCGTTACTGTTTGATGCGTCTCGTCAGCACTTTATACATTTAGGGACAACAATACATTAATTGTCTTTTGTCCTTTTTGTTTTGTTTTTTTTTCTTTTTCATTTCTATATGTACGAGAATTTTGGTTTGCCTCTCTAATGAATGGTTATTGGGAACTTCAGTGCATTAATTGTGATTTACCTTTTTTTTTTTCTTTTTCGTTTTCTT
>NW_010379661.1:0-334 GCF_000414095.1 Morus notabilis
TATAATGTATATTTATTATTATATTTAATATAATACAATAAAACTATTAGTAAATAACATATTATATAATAATGATATAGATTACAATAATATTATTAAAATGATTAATGTAATTACAATATTATAAAACATATTACAATATTACATAAGAAATAATAATATTTTAGTTATAATATAATTAAAAATTATAACTATATTATATTATATTATTAGATATAATGATTATCATATGATATTAAACAAATATATTATATAACCATAACGTGTGTAATACACTATAATAAGTAATAATATTAGAATTATAAAATTATATTAATTATTATATTATTATTAA
>NW_010379662.1:0-334 GCF_000414095.1 Morus notabilis
TATTTAATAATAATTATTTATTTAATATATTTAATAATTATTTATTTAATATATTATTACATGTTTTTAAAAATTAAACTACCAAACGTAGTTTTAATTTTTTTTAAAATTAAAATTAATTTCTGAATAAAACTACTAAACGCATTTTTAGAAATGATTCTAAAATGAAAATAAAAATATTTTTGTTTTCATTTTCATAAAAAAAACAAAAACATTTTGGAACCAATTCCAAACGCAGCCTTGTTTTTTATTTTTTTTTTCTTTTGTTCTTCATCGTCGTCTCCTTCCTCCGTTCGTCGTCATCTCGAAACCAGAAGCCCGAATTCGCACACAG
>NW_010379663.1:0-334 GCF_000414095.1 Morus notabilis
AATTTAAGTTCTCAACTTGTACTTATGAAAAGAACTAATCTACTTTAAACTGTTTGTGATGTAACAATTATTTTTATGGTGCCACTTAAGAGTTACTGATGTGCAATTTTTTCAAGTTAGTTTTAAATTTAACCTCAGAATAAGGATTGTTTCACTTTGTTCTTTATAATTCAAATGGCACCAAACACTCGTCAACGCTAAATTTTTAGTCGTTGTGGATTGCGCGATTAATTGGTAGAAGACAATATAGGAGAAAGAGGTACAGGAATTGCGAGCAAAAGAGCCAAAACCAAAGTTAAAGTGAGAAAGAATTAACAATTAGTTTTTTTTTTTT
>NW_010379664.1:0-334 GCF_000414095.1 Morus notabilis
AAAAAAAAAAAGAGGAAGAACAAATAAATAATACAAGAAATAAAGGCAAAAGTTTTAAAAAAAAAAAGGAAAATAGAAAAAAAAAACATAAGAAAAAAACTTATGTGAAATGTTTCACAACTGAATTATGACAATCATAGGTAAAAAAAATGTTTATATAGGGACACATTTAAAATTAAATTAATTAGTAAGGTAATTAGAAAAAAAATAATATTGTAAATAATCGTAAGAAAAAGATTTAAAAGAGATATATTTAAAAATACATAAAAACTAAAGGTTAATTGATTTAATAAAAAAATACAAGGGAGGAAAAAGAAGAAAATAATACGAAAAA
>NW_010379665.1:0-334 GCF_000414095.1 Morus notabilis
AAAAAAAAAAAATTTAAGGAATAATGTCATGGGATGTGGTATTGTAGGATTAGATGTAATATTGCCTTTTAGAACTTATGCAGGTGAGCATTAAATTAGTAATATCAAATACTTCATATTACCAGAATAGCTATGTGAAAGACTTGTGCTACTCCATAGTATAATGGGGCAATCTGTTATATTATGCTGTTTCATGGCACAATCATGCCTAACAAGTTTTCTAAAGCATTGTGTTGCATTATAATACAACAATGACGGTGAGAATAAAGTTATTTAGCTCATTTCCTTCTCACACTCACAACCAACCACAGAAATTTCAGATCCAAAAAAAAAA
>NW_010379666.1:0-334 GCF_000414095.1 Morus notabilis
TTTGTTTGTGTCATGTCTTGGGGGTTCTGATCGATGCACGATCATAATTGACAGAGCATGGTACAATAATTCTGAACTGGGTTTTGAAACTTGTAACTATGATGTGTTGTTTTTTTTTTTTCTAGGGTTAAGTGTCTATATATATATATATGTACGTATAGATATAGGTATAGAGTGGTCCAATATGAGTATTGTAATAATTTGTGTGTGGATGTGTATTTTTTTGGTTATTGTTATGGACTATCTTAGGTCCCGTTCATTTCGTTGATTCGAGTTTAGAATTTAAGTTTTGCTACAGTAAAAAGCTCTCATAAACAGTCACATTTAACTTTTT
>NW_010379667.1:0-335 GCF_000414095.1 Morus notabilis
AGTTTTTTGAATGAAAATATTGATATGACCATTAAATTACTAATTAACTATGATATTTGGGGTTATATTGAATGTCTTCCCCTTTAAAATTGGTACCCAACTAATATTTTTAAAGGAAAAGGCATTCAATAAACTCCAAATATCATAGATAATTAGCAATTTAATGATCATATCAACATTTCTATTCAAAAAACTGATAGAATCAAGATGGATGAAGAAAATTTGGAGACATGTCATAATTCAGGGGGCATAACAAGTACATTTTAAAGTTCTGAGACATATTGACACAAGTGACAGTTCAGGAGGCGTTTATAAGCATTTCTGTTAAAAAAAAA
>NW_010379668.1:0-335 GCF_000414095.1 Morus notabilis
GGGTTTTTTTTTTTTTTTTTTTTTTTTTTGCAAGTAACATACACATACAGAGCAAGTACAAGTACAAAACCAAATTTTGTTCTCATATAAACCAAATTTTGCTCTCATATAATGCAGCGAAATGATAAAATATAGAACTGAATAGATCACGTATATAGGACTTAAAATATTTGACTGGCTAATCAGGTAGTACATTTATATAAAAATATTTACATCATACTATATGATTGAGTGCTTCATTGCATGTCGTAGAAAAAGACATTGACCCCTAAATGTTGTAAATTCAATTAGTAGGGAAAAGGTTGCAAATCTAGTGTAAATATTTAGACGTTGCC
>NW_010379669.1:0-335 GCF_000414095.1 Morus notabilis
TTTTATAAATATAACCAAACACGATTTCACATTTTTATTATACTCAAAAAAATCTCTTTAAAACCCAACCAAATGTAATTTCAGAATGAATCATAAAATGATTTTCAAAATAATCTCATATTCACTTTTATACTGAAAATAAAATCATTTTAAAAACATAACCAAACGGACCCTTTGTTTTTTGGACTTTCTTTTTTCTTTGACCTTTTATAGTCATCGTCTTATTTGCTTTTAGATTTTTTTTAAGAAGTGCTTTTGCTTTTGGAATTTTGCATCTTACTCCACACCCAAAATAAATAAATAAATAAATAAAATTTTGCATATATATATATATA
>NW_010379670.1:0-335 GCF_000414095.1 Morus notabilis
ATGACGCGCTTCGGCTCTCAAGATAGCAATGGTATGGTGAGGACGTTTTGGTTTATAAATTCAGAATTATTCTCAATTTATGTGTATTTTTTATAAAAAAAAAATATTATAACGAGTCGCGAACTATGATCTGAACTATGACACGGATCTATCCTGCACTTTTATTTTACCAAAAGGCGTGCTTTGTTATATGTATGATAGGTCACTTTTTTACGTTTTGGTTTTTTATTACGTGGGTGATAATTTCGGCCATAATATTTGGCATATTGATCAGCAGCTAGCTGATCTGAGCGCGTTCTTTTGTATATTTGCTTGTTTTGCTTTTCAGGGGGGGG
>NW_010379671.1:0-335 GCF_000414095.1 Morus notabilis
TGAAGTGGGGCGAAGGGAGGCTAGGTTCAACGAGGTCCGTGAGTTGGAGACCAGATCGGCTTGGGTCGAGCCATGGGGTCGGGGCTAGGTTGGCGACAATCTAGGGCAGAAGAGGTCTAGCAACCTCGAGAGGCAGTGATTGGGAACAGGCTAAAGCTGACGGCGAAGTGGGACGAAGGGAGGTTGGGTTCAATGAGGTCCGCGAGTTGGAGACCAGATTGGCTTGGGTCAAGTTGTGGGGTGGAGGCTAGGTTGGCGATGATCTAGGGAGAGGAGGTCCGGCGACCTCGAGAGGCGGTGATTAGGGAAGGGCTGAAGCTTACAGTGAAGTGGGG
>NW_010379672.1:0-335 GCF_000414095.1 Morus notabilis
TGAGAATTTTTTATTATAATAAAAAAATTAAATATGATTATTTTTTTAAAAAATTTATTATAATAAAATTTAAATTTTAAATTAGAATCGACCAAATAAATGAGACTTATGTGTATGAAATGTATTGGCATTTGGCCGGTGGCATTTATTTTTTTAAAACAGAAATTTTGGCGTTGGAAAAGAGAGACCACAATCCATAGAAATGAAAAAAGGCCTATCTTGACATGACTAATAAAGTTTGTACTATGGAGCAAACGACACTCCACTTTCAGTCTTTCCGAGGGGAAAAAAAAAACTGTCTTTTAACAGTACTTCTCTTTTGCCAGACCTTGTTC
>NW_010379673.1:0-335 GCF_000414095.1 Morus notabilis
CAGCAGGTGTCCGTGCAAAGACGAGGCGAGCGTGCTCATCGTGGCTGTTACTCTTTGTATTATTTTTAGGGTTGCGAAAATGAGGATTCCGCCTAGTCATCGTATGACTAAGCGATTTATAGACACACCTTGTTACACTGTCAATGACAGAAAAGATGGATTAGGCCATTGGCTATGGGATTTTTCGCGTGGGGAGGAAGAGACGGAAAAGCGAATTTGTTATACGACGACTAATGACTGAGCAGTCACTTAACCCACGAGGATTCGACGCTTCGCACATCAAACTGATGGTCGACAGGCCTCTGACGAACAGCGCGAGGCAGCGATAGCGGCTT
>NW_010379674.1:0-335 GCF_000414095.1 Morus notabilis
ATATATATATATATATGAAAAAAAAAACGTATAAGATGGATGAGGGAAATCCAAATTTCTTTTGAAATCAAAATTGTTAGCAAAAAAGAAGGGATATACATCATACAATCGAATCAAACGGTTTGGATATGATGAAATTTAAAATTTTAAAAAAGGGGATAAGGGATAAAGGATAAATTTCAAAGAAATTCGGAAAATTAAATACCAAAAAATTCAAAGTGCACAAATTGAGCCCCTTTACTGTCCCTTAGTTCAAAAAGATGAGCTCATTATCTCATAAAACCATATGGTGATTAAATACAATTTTCAAATCTCAAATTCAAAAAAAAAAAAAA
>NW_010379675.1:0-335 GCF_000414095.1 Morus notabilis
CGGTTTGCACCACTTCGAATTTCAAAGCTCATTACACGCTTGATCTCTTACTTCAATTGGGCTAAAAAGTCAATCAATCTAATATTTTTTCCTCCAGAAATCTTATCCTAAATCTACAGAAATCTTCATGATTTTACAAAATCTCTTCATGATCTGCTCAAAAACACCAAATCCTGATTGTACCTGTTCTTAAATTTGTATAACTAATTGCCAATAAATTACCAACTAATAAAAATACTAACAGTATCTATAATCAAAATAAAAAATATCTTTTTTGTTGCTATATGAATAGCCAATCTTATATGTTAGGTCCGTTTTTCGGTCGGTGTCACAAA
>NW_010379676.1:0-335 GCF_000414095.1 Morus notabilis
CTTTCCCTCAATTCCTTCTCCTCCTCAGTTTCTTCCATCAATCCCCATTCCTCCTCCTCATCTCCTCCAACTTTCACTCCTTCCCGCTTCATCAAGTTCCGTACATCTCACCGCGAAAACCTCCGGTACCTTAAAACCCTCGGCATTGTCACCGCCGACGACAAACCCAAGAACCTTCCCCTCCCCGACGACGTCGAACGCATCCTCGCCGCCGTCGACTTCTTAAAGTCCAAGGGCTTCTCCAACGCCGACTTCCCCCGCCTCGCTTTCCTCTCCCCCAACCTCTTCTCCCCCGGCTTTGACCCCGCCGGCATTGCCCCTGTCTTTGACTTCCT
>NW_010379677.1:0-335 GCF_000414095.1 Morus notabilis
TCTTTATTTCTTTTATCCTTTCTTTTTTCTTTCTTTTTTTTGGCGATTTATATAACCATCGTTTTAAATAAATCATGACGCACATCTTTAATTAGCATTAATAAAAACACAAGATAACAATAAGATATTTTGATATACATAACAAAATAGTTATATCCTATATAGATATATATATTTCATAATTAATGAAATTATAAAAAATTAGATTCTAGTAAACTATTTATATTATAATATTAATGTGTCTATTTTTAATTCCAAGAGGTGAAGAAAAGGACCTTCAATAGTTTTAGGGTCCGTTTAGTTTGTTAATTCGAGTTGAGATGTGATTTTATGTG
>NW_010379678.1:0-335 GCF_000414095.1 Morus notabilis
TTTTTTTTTTTCAATAAAGTAATCTACCACACATGACCATAATTTTAAGACTTTTTTTCCCCTAAAGGATTGATCACATGGTCGCAAGCTTGACAATACATGTGAGGACGTGGACAATAGAAGGAAGTACAAGCTTCACACGCTGGTCAACGACTATGGAAAACAAGAGGCTTCTGATGTTATGTTTTGCGTACTTGTAGTTGTAGTTACAGTTTCAAAAGACTGCGCAGAAGCGATTGCCTAGCAGTAGAATCTGAAGTAAAGTTTGGCCGAGTTTTCAATTATAAATTTTTACTGTTTTTAAAAAATTGACACATTTAATTTTTTACGTTATA
>NW_010379679.1:0-335 GCF_000414095.1 Morus notabilis
ACTAAAAATTGTTGCACATTGAGAAAATTTCATATTTCAAGTTGTTATCAAATGAAACAATGTTATCTAACAACTATGTTGCAAACGTATACATAGCTGCATTTGAAGAATCCCATTCTGGTATCTCATGCATTTAAGTTTTGTTTATTTCACAAATTTGAGTTTTTAATTTTAAATTTTTATAGTTAAAATTTTTTAAAAAATATTACATCTAATTTTTTTTATTACAGTTAAAATTTTTTAAAAAATGTTACATTTTAATTCAAATTAAAAATTTAAATATACAAAACGAACGAATCTGCTGCCCTCTCAAGGACTCACAAACCATCTCAATT
>NW_010379680.1:0-335 GCF_000414095.1 Morus notabilis
AATTATCCAATTTCTTTCAATAATTTTCTAAAAACATGATATTGCATGTGAGAGTTAATAGAGTATTTTTCGATTTCCACTAGGTTGTCTTCGATATCAAATTCATATTCTTAATAGATTTGTTTTTTCTTAGTTTTAGTGAGAGTAGAAACAATTCATAACCTAGGTTATGTTAGTATCGAAATTAATGATAATGATAATGAACATTAATGCTAGCTGGTCATTCACCAAACTATTTGAAGTTATTAAATTGAAAAGGAAAAAAAAAAACTATATATATATATAAATATATATCTGGAATTTCTCCCAAAAGGAAGGAGGAGCATAAGTAATAA
>NW_010379681.1:0-335 GCF_000414095.1 Morus notabilis
ATCATTGTTATGAATGTACTGTTGAAGTTTCTGTGTTTAACAACATATGGATTTACAGTGTGTATTATCGAGCTAAGGAAAACAGCATTAAATTCGTGTGAGTTATGACGAGGACAAATAAATGAAAAATGATGTGCTTGTTTGGTTCTGTTTTCAAAAACGTTTTTCACGTTTTCCAATAACAAAAAAATGAAATTGCTCTGGCAACCCCGTTTGACATTGCATTTCTTGAAAAACAGAAAATGAACACGTTTTTTACTTGTTTCCAAAAAGTGAGCAAAATTTCGGGCCCGTTTGTTTGCGTTTTCATTTTCGTTTTTCACGGTTTTCAAAGC
>NW_010379682.1:0-335 GCF_000414095.1 Morus notabilis
GTTGTGTGAGAGCTTCATGCTGATCAACCAATTTGTTGAATCAAGGTCACAGTTCAGTAATGGCTTAGTCAACCATGCCTTTGCTGCTGCGCTAAGGGCACTGCTTCTAGTAGGTTTTCTCTCCTTGCAAGTCATTTTGCATTCTGTCTTTCGTTGTTAGGTTTTTGTTTATGTAATATGCAGTAAGAAAATTGCTGTGCTTTACTGCTCTCTAGCTGTCTGAAACTTAAGATGTCGATTTCCTTAGTTATTAGCAACAACCAATGTTGGTTGTGCCTTGTTGTTTCTGTTATTTAATTGTTTCTTTTACATCAAATATAATCAGGAAAAAAAAA
>NW_010379683.1:0-211 GCF_000414095.1 Morus notabilis
AAAAAAAAAAAAAAAAAAAAAAAAAAAAAAAAAAAAAAAACGAAACTTCTACATGACAATAGATTACAGTAAGGTTTTATGCACTAAAGATTACTTCTGCAGATAGGGATCACCAATTGCAGTGGAACACTCAAATACTAAATCTCATTCAAGAGAGCCAAAGGAAATTCTCACTAATAAAATGAACTCACTGATCACAAAGCGACGCCAA
>NW_010379684.1:0-335 GCF_000414095.1 Morus notabilis
CGGGAGCCCCCCCGCCGGTGGTGGATGAGTTCCGACATTGATCGCGCGCGTTTCAGGCATAGGCTGACGGCGAATTTGCCATAGCCGTAGGGACTGTACTGGGACGACGGCGAGGATCGATTAAAGGCGGAAAGAACCGAGCGGCAGAGTTTTGGGTAGAGAGTGGAGTTGCAAGCGGATGGAGTTTCGTCGGAGGTGGTGGGGATCGGGAGAGAGAGTGAAAAGATGAAGAGGAGAGAGAATATGAAGAAGAAGAAGGAAAAGTGTCTGTGTCGATGCATTGCAACTACGAGTGTGTTTTGAGTAGTGAGTGGTGTTTGTGTCGTGTTATATAT
>NW_010379685.1:0-335 GCF_000414095.1 Morus notabilis
TCTGCGTCTTGACTCTGCCTCGTCGGCAGTAAGTTGCAACTGTTCAAGTGATCGGCCCTGAAGCTCAACCTCCACCGTGCGATAGGCACGGATCGAAGTCCGAGCTTCAAATGATGCGCGTTTTTTAAGTCGCGGCATGCGCTGCCCAAGCTCGTGGAGGAGATTACTGAGCTCTGAATGGCGCTGGGGAGCCTTATTTCGAAGCGCTGCTGCTGCATCACGCGCCACAGTCTCCAAGGGCAAGAAGCTTTCCCATGCTTCAATGGCGTGCGCAAACTGGAGCAGCAATTCTTGCTGCGTTGCATGTCTTTCCATTACCAAAGTATTGGCGTCGG
>NW_010379686.1:0-335 GCF_000414095.1 Morus notabilis
ACTATCATAATATCACAAGTTCATAATAAAATCTAAAATATGCAATGAATATATATATATATATTTTAGTTTTTACGAGTTTCGTGTTGTGTTTGGATTAGGCGGGTCCAACCCAAAATTGACCTGTGTTTTTCGTGTCAATTTCTGGTCGACCCAATTTTGATTCAAACCTCTTTTTTCTCAACCCTAACCCGCGAAATTCAAGTCGTGTTGTCGTGTTGTAACCTATGTTACCAGCCCTAGTTGAGGGGTTGTCATGTGGCAGCCCTAAAAAATAGAGTTTTGCCTCTTTTATATATTGTTATATTTAATGTATAGAGAAAAAAAGGCAATAG
>NW_010379687.1:0-335 GCF_000414095.1 Morus notabilis
AACAGGACCTTTGTGATTGAAAAAACAAAAACTTGTTAACCGCATGATGTTACCTACTTTAGAATAAATTTCCAATTTTATTATTTGAAGCTTTTAATCAAATTGTTAAACTTATTCAACAAGTTTTAAATCAAATTGTAACTTTCTTAGCACTTTGATTAATATATATATATATATTTCCTTTTTTTATTAATAAATATTTTTAGAGGGGTTAAGATAAAGATAGGATCTCAAGTAGTTACCAACTTCATCTTGCTTAAATGGTACACCCATCCTTTACTTTTTCTATACCCGATGTTTTAGGCCTTAGAAATTATTTTCTTAATTTTTAATCT
>NW_010379688.1:0-335 GCF_000414095.1 Morus notabilis
TGAGGCTACACCAGGTCCACCTCGTCGGATCACTGGCTGGCTTCCCTCCTCGGACACGTTATTAGGCGCCATAGTTCGCTGCTTAAAGGGAACGCTGAGTTATTAAAAGGTTGATAAGAGAAGGAATAGATGTCGGATATGAAGGATTTGCACTTGTTTCTCTTGGCTTTTTATAGACGTAAGGGTACTGTTATAATCCTTGCTATAGTTCTGAAATGATGTAATAATTAATCCAATTAAAATGGTTTTTAATAAATATTAGTCGATCACGTGTACTAAATATGTTAATTGTAAGTGAGAGGAAGTTTCACTTTTTGTCTTTTCTGAAACTATTA
>NW_010379689.1:0-335 GCF_000414095.1 Morus notabilis
TTCTAAATTTATGAACCAAACGTCTCGTTAATAGTTTAAAATTAAAGAGTAAAATAAGATAACTAATATTACTTGAGGGCCAAAATTGAAGTTAACCCTCGTGTTTTTGAAACAATGGGTTAACTGTTTATTATCCCTGCCAAAATCATACGGAGTTACATGTTTGTTGTACTGGTTTTTTTTTTTTTTTTTTTTTTTAAAAAAAAAATTGGTATTGCAAGCGCACAAATATGACTCACTTTTGACCGTGCTACATACGTGTTCGTTTAGTACTACACTTGGTTAAGGTTTACATACAAACTACACTTACAACCAAAATACTCACCATGTCATTC
>NW_010379690.1:0-335 GCF_000414095.1 Morus notabilis
TTACTGTAATAAACAAGTTAAATGTGACTGTTTTTAAAAATTTTTTACTGTAATAAAATTTAAATCGGTGAAATGAATAAGACCTAAATATTTTAAAGTAAATGTTATACATATTTAAGTTAGTAAAAACTAAGTAGTTTCTTTTATAGTGCTGAAAATGAACAATTAAAAATTTTTTATTTTGATTTTTAAGCTCTCATATCAATATAAAAACTATTTATTTTATATATATATATTTTTAATTTAATGAAATTTAATAGTACAAGAATTAACACCTCTTTAAAAATAAAGGCTTCATTTTCTTTAGCATAATGTCGGGACAAGGCAGAGAACGG
>NW_010379691.1:0-335 GCF_000414095.1 Morus notabilis
AAGAAGAAGAAGAAGAAGAAAGGGACTAGAGGGAATTCAGATTTTGGACCATTCTTTAGTTTTTCCGCCCCATCAAATGGTTTCCTTTCGGCTATCAGAAATGGACAACAAATTGAGAAGTCAAGAAAATACCACCACTTCTAAGTTCTTCCTTTTTATAACGTGGAATACGACAGCAATGTGCAGAAAAAAGTAGAAGAAAAATGTTACTTATTCAAATTAGTATGCATTTTAATTTTAAGTGTTAGATTGCATGTCTTAACGGTAATTGCACAAATAATGCCACCAAAAGGGTGTAAAATTTGAATCTCTCATAGCCCATTTCAAAAAAAAAA
>NW_010379692.1:0-335 GCF_000414095.1 Morus notabilis
CTTTGTCAAACCAGCCAACCCTGTTCTTTGAGGAATATATCTCTGTTTTGTTTTGTTTTTTTGTTTTTAAATGTATTTCTCTTCTCCAAAGTGGAAAAATCAGAATATTTAGGGTTTGTTCATTGATTCGAGTTTTTAATTTGAGTTGAGATGTGACTTTAGATGAGAGTTTTTTTTACTATAATAAAAAAGTTAAATGTGACTGTTTCTGAAAGTTTTTTACTGTTACAAAATTTGAGTTCTAAACTCAAATCAGTGAAATAAATTCGGACTTAAGAAGAGAAAGAGACGTTAAAAGAACACTTGCTTGGCAAAGTGCACATGTACATGCAAGT
>NW_010379693.1:0-335 GCF_000414095.1 Morus notabilis
TAAACAGACTTCTAGTCTCTTTTGCCACTTGTCAATCTAATTTTATGAGACAAATTTACCTAATAACAAGTCATCTGTCAAAACCTTATTTACAAATTTGCCACCATTAAGACAGACACATTCTTCCACCCATCTTTTCTTATGTTTTTTAACTTTTGTTTTTCATTTTCATTTTTTGAAGTTTTTATTTTACAATAAATATTTTTTATTTCAAGCTTTACATATTACTGTTTAAAACGAAAATATTTTGTGGGAATTGGGATGCCATTAACTAAAAATAAGATTATATGTTTTCACGCCAAATTGTCAATTCGTTTTTTCATGATTTTTTTTTT
>NW_010379694.1:0-335 GCF_000414095.1 Morus notabilis
TTAAATGTCTTTTAAATCATTTGCCCCAGTTTCGGGGTGGCGATTTTGCAACTAAGAAAAGCAGATCATTGATTTTACAACTAATATGAAATAATACATATTAAAATATAATTATCGTGTAACTATTTGAAGTTTTAGCATTGCACATTTGATATAAATTCCAAGCTGTAAGTAGAGAGAATTACTTTTTCATGTTTGTTGGTTAAGTTTTTCATTTGCCTGTACTGTTATGAGTCATTTACTTCGAAAAAATTCAAACTACGGTCCTGTTCACTTCATCGATTTAAGTTTAAAATTTGAGTTTTACTACAGTAAAAAGTTTTCAGAAACAGTCA
>NW_010379695.1:0-335 GCF_000414095.1 Morus notabilis
TTGCATTTACTTATCTTCCTCACTTTTACCTTTCATGTGGTATATGGAGACTTATTATAAACGTCTCTAACACCAGTGTCAGAAGCATATACTATTAGGTGTCTGATTAGATACTCGCTTTACCGATTCAAAATCAATTATATGTGGATAGAGGGGAAAGAAAGAGTGATGGAAATATATCAAGTATCTGAGTAGTGTCATCTTCTTTTTTCAGTAGTTGCCTTTATTTAAAAAGCTCATTCAGTTCATGATTCGAATTTTTAATTTGAGTTAAGATATAATTTTATGTGAGAATTTTTAATTGTAGTAAAAAAATTAGATATAATTATTTATTA
>NW_010379696.1:0-335 GCF_000414095.1 Morus notabilis
AAAAAAAGTCACATGTAGATATATAGGAACACAAAATAAAATTATTATTAATGCACATGTAGATATATGAAAATAAAATTTGTAGAAAATTTCGAAACAAACGTATTTTTAAGTGGATGGAAAAACACATAAATGCACAGCATCAATACTTATTTTCATTAAAATTATTATTAGATCATAATGAAACAAAATTTCAAATAAAGTAGAAATACGAAAAATAAATGCATCGAAAAACATTTCATTATTTTAATGATGATTTCATTATGAAACATACTGAATATAAAAATTTTGTAAAAAGTCTCAAACAACAAACACGCAAGAATACACGAATTCAT
>NW_010379697.1:0-335 GCF_000414095.1 Morus notabilis
CCGGGGCTGTACCGGCCTGCCCCGAGCCTGTATCAGGGCTGACCCGGGGTTGTCCCGGGGATGTACCCGGGCTGCCCCGGGGCTATCCCGGGGCTGTCCCGGGTCTGTCCCAGAGCTGTACCTGGGCTGTCCTAGGGCTGCCCCAGGGCTGTCCTGTGGCTATACCGGGGTTGCCCCAGGACTTTCCCGGGGCTACCCTGTGGCTGTCCCGGGGCTATACCGGGGCTATACCGGGGCTTCCCCGGGGCTGTTCCGGGGCTGTCCCGGGACTGTCCGGGGCAGGCCCGGGCTGTACAGGGGCAGCCCCGTGGCTGTCCGGGGGCTGTCCTGGGGCT
>NW_010379698.1:0-335 GCF_000414095.1 Morus notabilis
TTATAATATAATTTGATGTTTAAGGTTTCTAACATTATTAAAAAACCTTTTATTAGAATCTTTTTTCTTAACAATATAATTTGATGTTTAAATTAAATCTTTTTCCACCTCTTTTTTTCCTTTAAACCTCTAATTTTTAAAAAAATAGTAAATTATAATATATATTTTTTAAAATTAGTAGATTATAACATATTTTTTTAGAAAATATGCAGATTATGGTTGACACTGGCGATCAGATCGTGAGTTGACACAAACTCAAATAAATCCTCAATTGAAACAATAACTCAAATGTGTACATCTAAACAAAAACTCAAGTTACAACTTTAACTCAAGTT
>NW_010379699.1:0-335 GCF_000414095.1 Morus notabilis
TTCTAACTTTCCTCAAGTCACAAGACAGTTTTCCTAAAATAAACATGAATTTAAATTAAAGCCAACAAATTACGAACATTATTGGATTTTTTGCTTTCTTTCCCTGATCGTTCTAAAATTTCCGTTCCCTAGTACAATTTACTGGTGTCAATAGTATTGGCATCAGATTAGTATTGTTTAGGCCCACGTCATTAAGGAAAAAGTAAGCATGATGATTAATTATGTATTTGCTTGAGTCGCTGTAGGACTTTGCAGTCCCTACCCTTTTTAAATGTTTTGAGTTTATTAATCAACATTTTATACGTACATATATACACACAAACTCTTTCTCAGAA
>NW_010379700.1:0-335 GCF_000414095.1 Morus notabilis
CAAAACTTTACCTTTTGCATTTATGAGTTCTTAGAGCGTGCCCCCTAAAGGATGTTTCAAAACTTTTATATAGGTTAAGATCATAGTTGAGTTTTACATTATTAAAATATGAGCTTAGTATATGAGTTTATAATTATTTAGATATTCTCTTCCTGTAAGCTAGTTTTTTAGGATGAGTTTTATCTAAGGGTTATAACAATTGGTATCAGAGCATGCTCTTCCTCAGGCTCACGTTGCGGAATGGGCGACTTGGGGAGGAGTGATCTGAAAAAGCCAGAGTGGGCCGCCGTGGACGTCGGTATCAGAAGCGTGGTGGTATGTTAGGATCCTAGTTG
>NW_010379701.1:0-336 GCF_000414095.1 Morus notabilis
AAATAAGTCTGATCTATTATACCCTAACTTCTTCCTCTTCATTTTCCCCTGATTTCAATCTCTCTCTCTCTAACTCTCTCCGCTTCTTCTTCCTCTCACCGCCGCCGCCCGCCGTCTTCTCTCTCTCTCTTCCATTCTCTCTCTTCCCTTTTTTCTCTCTCTCTTCCCTTTTCTCTCTCTCTCTTCTGATCCCCTCTCTCTTGTTCCCATCTCCGGCCGCCGGTCCCGCCGCCCAATTTGAGGTTAGTTTTTTTATTTTTTTATTTTTTTGTAAATTTTTTTTTATTGTTACTTGCATTGATTCGAAGAATGTTAGGGATTTTTGTTAGGGATTGT
>NW_010379702.1:0-336 GCF_000414095.1 Morus notabilis
CCTTGACAGTCAAACACTCCCCACTCCTCTCGCTCCGCCCGTGGAGGCTACTGCTTGGCTCGAGTTTCCAGCCACTAGCGATGCGGATGTAGTTTTTGCCTTAAGTGGTGCGTCAGTTGCAATTACAAACAAGATAAAAATCAACCGGCAGCATCTCGAAGCTTTGCCGGATTTGAAGTTGATTTGCGTGGCTGCGACGGGTTACGACTGCATTGATATCGAGGGCTGTCGCTTACATGGAGTTTTAGTCTGTAACGTACCTGCATACTCCTCACAAAGTGTTTCGGAGCATGTGATTGCCTCTATTTTTCAACTCTATAGGCACATGCCTGCTTA
>NW_010379703.1:0-336 GCF_000414095.1 Morus notabilis
CAATGTTGATGCAGATGCTCCGGTAGACTTGAATGGGAAAGGAGTCTGGGGGAGCAACAATAAACCTGCTGAATTTGAAGAGGAAAAACGAGCAGAGTCTGGTAGCAAGCGCAGGATGTTTTTTGATGAGATGAACCAACAAAAGAAGCATGAGAGAGAGGCTGCTCATTTTGCTGATATAAATGACAAAGCGAGAGCTTCACACATTACCCTGACAACAGAAGAGGGTTCAACTGCCGAAAATGAAGATGTGGCGGAGTCTGAAGTAGAGGGTTCAACATCAAGGCTGGTGCTGCAGCATGATGATGGCTCCAAAAGATTCATTGGAATTGGGGG
>NW_010379704.1:0-336 GCF_000414095.1 Morus notabilis
CCGTGGCCGGAAACAACCCCATTTTCCATGACGGAGAACGCCGTGTCCCGCCTCTCCTCGAACCCGGCACCTTCGACGTTGGTGGACCCACAGGCCTTGTAGAGGAGCTCCATGCCGGAAATCTGGGCGAAGCCGGCGACCTCGTAGGAGAGGTAGCAGCCGAGGAGCTGGACCCGGGCGGCGGCGACGGAGTTGCCGCAGAGCGAGTCAGTCATGGAGGGGAGTTTGGAGACGCAGGAGGCGCAGGCGGAGGGGGAGAGGTCGCCGCGGCATTGGAAGAGGCCGGTGAAGGAGGTGGCGGTGGTGGATGAGACGCCGGAGGAGGCTTTGTAGAAG
>NW_010379705.1:0-336 GCF_000414095.1 Morus notabilis
TATATATTAGTAAACACATTCTTCCAATAATTAGAGCTCTTGCTATTGGCCATAACGTTTTTTATATGATATACATTACACAGTTTTATGAGAGCCTTGTGGAAGAACTGTTTCTTTTTTGGCCAAGTAGTCTCTCTCAAAAGTAAAGAAGAAAAATATTAGTATAAGAATAGGTATGCAGCTCTCATGCACCATAAAAGATAGAAGGGGGGTCATTGGATTATGTTTTAATGGAAACCGTGATCATATTGTATTCCAAGTCCAAAATATGGCTTTCTTAACAATAAATTTATGGTCGTTAATTAAATACATTAAGAACACATCGAGGAGCTCAAA
>NW_010379706.1:0-331 GCF_000414095.1 Morus notabilis
AGAGAGAGAGAGAGAGAGAGAGAGAGAGAGAGAGAGAGAGAGAGACTAACCATGTACTCCTTCAATGAATCATACCCAAGAACCACATCAGCAAGCTTTCCTGAAAAACCCACCACCCAAAAATAAATAAATTAATTAAATAGCATTAAAGAAGAAAAATAAAATCTTGATGAAGAACCAGACTTTTTCCATAATCCACAGAAAAGGAGAATTCAGAACAAACCGTATCTGTCAGGAAGAACGAGAGAGATAATGGAGGCACCCCAGTTGGTGAAATTAACAGAAAAATCACCCTTTTTCAACTCATAAGTGTGAACTTCTTGCTTTGCTG
>NW_010379707.1:0-336 GCF_000414095.1 Morus notabilis
CCGCATTTCTTGGTGTGGGATGGCCAGCCGAATGAGGAGGATGATAGGAAGGGACATAAGAAGAGAGATTCTCACCCCATCATCAACAAGTGAGTTCAATCGAGTGATTATGTGCCTTTCATGGTATATAAATATAAAACTACTGTATATAACAATTAAGATTACGTATATAGAATTTACACACACACACACAATTATGTGTTGTAGGGTTGGTATTAGGTCACCGGAGGATTCTCATTTAAGAAAAAGAAAATTATAGAAACACTTGCTTCATAAAAGCTGTTTAATTTCTCTTAGTATTAAAGCTAGAAGATTCCACACAATCTTGTTTTTTTT
>NW_010379708.1:0-336 GCF_000414095.1 Morus notabilis
AACACCTCAATTAAAATTTCTTATCATGTTAATTAAAAAATTATGACGTATCATGTTATTATTAGGGGGACACAAAAGGGGACAGGAATAAGAGGATATTTACGGCTTAAGCTACAACTCCAAAAGGCCTTAATCTAACTAAGGCTTCTTCATCATTCAGTCAAAGATGGCAAAATGTTAAATAATGATGGTTTATCCACTCTAGTCAGACAAACATTTCTGGGTTATGAGTTCAACTCGTTAAAAACGACAACAATCCCTGGAACGACACCACTGCAGTGGAAAGGCTTTCTTTGTTAAATTTTCCTTAATCAAGAATATATATATATATATATA
>NW_010379709.1:0-336 GCF_000414095.1 Morus notabilis
AATAAAATCGTGTTTATTAATTAATATATTATAAGATTGTTGATAAGTACTAAAAAATGAAAACAGAAAAGTGAAAATAATTCTTAACTGTTTTCTAATTCATTCAGAAAAACCATTCTCATTGTTTTCGTTTTCGTTTTCAAACTATTTGCTAAACAAACGTCGTTGCGTTTTCATTTTCATTTTTTACTTCTCGAAATACGTGAAAACCGTTATAAAAAATGGTTCCAAACACGCACAATCTTTTCCCCTCAATAGATGAATGGATACGTTGCAAAAACGTTTCCAATTCATCTGAAATAGGGGTGGTACCTTCGAGAGATTCAATAATTGCTT
>NW_010379710.1:0-328 GCF_000414095.1 Morus notabilis
CTCAAAAAAAAAAAAAAAAAAAAAAAAAAAAAAACCAAAGATAGAAAGAAAACAACTTCGCTTTCTGGTTGTCACGTTTTTCAATCATCTCACAAAACCCTCATATGGGTCAGCAGAAGAGATTCAATTGACTGGCACTGAGCTAATATTGTTGTCAAAGTTAATAAGAAGAATAGTGGCCACTACTTTACTCGCCCCATGCGAGTAGATAAGTACCCTCTTTTCCTTTGCTTGATCCTATTGTGCAAGGTATTCAATTCAATCATTGTGCTATGCGTAATCTAACCCAAAAATGCTCATCTTTCCGGCCAACAAGCTTTGAGTGTTC
>NW_010379711.1:0-336 GCF_000414095.1 Morus notabilis
TTACAATATAATGTATATTTATTATTATATTTAATATAATACAATAAAAAAATTATTGAATATAATTACAATATTTTAAAACACCCCGGGAGACCCCCGGGACACTCTTGGGGCATGCCCAGGACACCCCCGGGACATCCCTGGGACAACCCCGGGGCACCCCCGGGACCCCCTTGGGAGACCCCCAGGGGACACCCCCGGGACACTGTTAGGACACCCCCGGAACACCACCGGGACACCCCCCAGGGGACCCCTTGGGGAGAGCCCCGGGAGACCCCTGGGGTAGATGTTGGTTGCCGAATCGAATCCGGCTGTGGAAGCGCGGTGGTGCGGGGA
>NW_010379712.1:0-336 GCF_000414095.1 Morus notabilis
TTTTTTTTTCTTTTTCTATTTTTTTGTTTAATGGTATTTTAGGTGTTTCTAAGGTTAAAATTAAGAATTAGTTATGGAAAGGTATAAACTTAGATATTAAATCTAATTTGAAGGTATATATTTAATGAGATTAAAAATCGAATGTAAAAGAATAAATCTAAAACACAAGGTATAAAAAGGTAAATATCCTTTTTCTTATGGAATATTATATGGCACCTTTAACTAAATTAGATCATTGGTAACCGGATTTACTAGCACATCTCAAATAGGTTAACACCCGTTAGTAAATTCATCTCACACCAAAATTCTCAGTAAAATAAAAAAATAAAAAAAAAA
>NW_010379713.1:0-336 GCF_000414095.1 Morus notabilis
ATTCTTAGTGCAAATCCAAAAAATTTTGCTAAATTGTTTCAATACTTACACATTAGACTCCTATCACAGTCCCCGACAAAATCTCGGTTTCGTTTTTTAATTTTACGAATTTTTTCCGAGATGAGTTACTATTCATTAAAACGAAAAAGCATGCAGTTTCTCATGAAAAATCCAAAATTTTACCTTTAAAAGTTGAGATTCTCCGCTAGAACACCTCGGGTTATGTTTCTACGGGACTGAACGGAAAGAATTTTGATGAAAACGGGTGATTCCTTCGATTTTCTCTATTTTCCCTCTTTTCCCTCTTCTCTCGGCAACACTTAGGAAAAGAAACCA
>NW_010379714.1:0-336 GCF_000414095.1 Morus notabilis
ATTCTTGCTCTAATGTCACCAAAATCAGTCTAAGCAAACCCCTTATATTAGTTTAATAAATTACTAATCAATTGAGAAATTATCAGCAGAATATTATACTCAAAATATCGTCTAAGTTATTTATTAATATGATTTCTAGATGGCTCGATCGCTTTTTTTTAAGCTTAATTATAGTAATCGAGAGAAGTTACTCGAATTAATCATGAAGTTTTGCCACTAATCATAGTGTTGGTGTTGCATAAAGGA
Source organism: Morus notabilis (assembly GCF_000414095.1). NCBI lineage: Eukaryota > Viridiplantae > Streptophyta > Magnoliopsida > Rosales > Moraceae > Morus > Morus notabilis. The sequence goes on from NW_010379714.1 coordinate 247, forward strand.
TGGAAGATTAATGATTAAAAGCTACAATTAAGAAATAAAACACACCCACCCACACAGACACACAAAATATGCCACGTATTTTTTTTTTTT
>NW_010379715.1:0-336 GCF_000414095.1 Morus notabilis
TTTAACTATTTTGCAAGTTAGGGGACAAATTGTCAAATTAAAACTTCAAGGGGCAAATTCCCAAACCCGGAAATGTGCAAATAACCCATAAATTTAGTATTATAAAATATTATAATAGAAAAATTAAGGATTATTTTTATAAATAGCCCCTAAATTACGTACCTAATCTCGTATTGTTCCCTTTATGTTTTAAACATCACATTGCCTCGAACTTTATGTTGTTACTCAAACGGCCTTAGTCAATAATGAGTCAAAAATTGGACAGAACCCTAAGCTTAAGTTCGGTAGGAATGGAAAATAGCAACGATGGAGTGGAGATTTTCTTTTATGTTGTTT
>NW_010379716.1:0-336 GCF_000414095.1 Morus notabilis
ATGCCTCTCTCTTCGATGCTTTTATTAATACTAGTTGAATCATGTCTCACATGAGAAATAACTTTGTAAATTTAATTTTGCGTTAAAACACATAATTTCTTTAGAAGCAAAGTCCATTAACTGAAGTAAGAAACAAAAAAAAAAGTATTTTACAAAATATCGAAAATGAATTAAATAGTTTTGACCAATGCCAAAGGGAAATACAAGTAAATAGAAATGGAATATACAAATTTTCCATATTGCACAGATAAATATCAAGAAAATTTTCTTATTTAAGAATAAAGATAAAAAAAAAAGGAAGGGAATATCAAGAAAATTTTCTTATTTAAAAAAAAA
>NW_010379717.1:0-336 GCF_000414095.1 Morus notabilis
ATTTATTTTTCGTACCAAATTAAAACATATATATTTCAAATATTTTTCATACCAAATTATAAAACATATATATTTTAAATATTTATTTAAATATTAAAAAAAATAATATATGATGTGTTAAATTCTACTCAAATATTTTTACACTTATCAAAATGTTTAAAAATAACAACAACAAATAATAAATTTAATAAATTATTTTTATAAATATTTTAAATAATAAATTAAAATCATATTTTTTTTAGTATTTGGTGTAATAGCATTTATTAATATTCATCTTAAAAATATAAATGAAACTAATTGTAAATACGTGTGCTAAAATATGTCTATTTTAGTCAT
>NW_010379718.1:0-336 GCF_000414095.1 Morus notabilis
GGATGTCCTGGGGCCGCCACGGGGCTGTGCTGGGGATCTCCCGGGGCTGTCCCGGGAGTACCCCGGGAGTGTCCCGGTTCTGTCCAGGGTTGTCCCGGGGGTGCCCCGGGGCTATCCCTGGGGTGCCCCAGGGCTGTCCCGAGGCTGTCCCGTGGCTGTCCCGAGGGTGCCCCGAGGCTGTCCCAAGGCTATACCGGGGGTACCCCGGGGCTGTCCCGGGCATGTCCCGGAGGTGCCCCCCGGTGCTGTCACGGGGGTTTCCCGGGGGTGCCCCGGGGCTGTCCGGGGGCCGTCCCGGTGCTGTCCTGGGACTGTCCCGGGGGTGCCCCGGGGCTG
>NW_010379719.1:0-336 GCF_000414095.1 Morus notabilis
TTTTAATAGAACTCCTTTTCCCGGACTACCTTTCAAATAGTGTAACACATGGTAGGCAGCTTGTAGGTGTCTTTCTCTTGGATCATGCATGAATTGACTGATCACACTTACTGAATAAGCGATGTCTAGCCGAGTATGAGCAAGGTAGATAAGTTTTCCCACCATACGTTGGTACATCTCCCTATCAACCGCTGGTTCTTCCTTTGCCTCCCCTAGCTTCTGATTTGGCTCAATAGGCGTAGCTACTGGTTTACAACCGAGCTTTCAGGTTTCCTTCAAGAGATCTGTCACATATTTTTGCTGTGAGATAAAAATTCCTTGTCTTGAGTATGAAAC
>NW_010379720.1:0-336 GCF_000414095.1 Morus notabilis
TAATCTTTTGAACTTAGTGGATTGATCACTGTCTGGGCGTGGCCCCACAGAGTAGGTGTGCACACCGAACTGCGATACCATTTTCTGGTGTTCTTTATTGTTTCTGCATTTAGTTTCTTGCATTTTTTATTTGCTGGCTTAATTTCAAAGTTTCTGTTATAACAGTGTTACAGTAAAATGTTGTAACACTTTCCGTGACACCAGTGACCAAAACAGACCTTTCAGTTATATTGTTATACGCATATAATGCGTGTTAATTTGTAGTGTTTCTGGAAAGGAAGAAAAAGATCATTTAAAAAAAAGGAAGAAAAAGATGGCTTGTTAATTTTCAGTACT
>NW_010379721.1:0-336 GCF_000414095.1 Morus notabilis
TTACCCTTTCCTTTGTGAGCCTGTTTTCAAAAGAATTTTGGCCTTGCAATGTTTTAAAGAAAGGGCGTGTTTGCGAAAGAAGAACATTTTAACCCCCATGGCTTATTGTAGTTCTGGGGAGTATAATGAAATGTTTCATAAAGTTTAATGAATGATTTCCTAAGATAAGAGATCTTTCAAATCGGTAAACTGGCTGATAGCCTAGATAGGATATGGATAGTGCATCCTTGGGGGCAGGACCCGAAACTCGGCCCAGGGTGATGTGGCTTGTGCATGTGGTTGTGTACGTAATTTATCATAGTATAAATTACTTGTTGATGCCTGTAATACGAAGAT
>NW_010379722.1:0-336 GCF_000414095.1 Morus notabilis
AATAATTATATTAATAATAATAATTGAGATAGTAGTATTTTATAATAATTATATATTTTATAAATAATAATATTATATTATATTAACTTATGTTAAGTTATATTATATTATATGATGTAGATGTGATGTTTTTATTAATAATATGATAATTATAATAAAAATTCGGATTTTATTATTTTTAATATATAATATTATAATTGTAATCATATATTATATTTTATAATATCATAATTAAGTATTTCTATAATTACAATATTAATTTATATTATAATAGATAATAGATAAGGTACTATAATTAGAAATGATAATATACTATATTATATATTATAATTATAA
>NW_010379723.1:0-336 GCF_000414095.1 Morus notabilis
TGTATGGTAAATCCTAACTTTATCAGTAGAACTAGACAATATTTATCTTATCTTATATTGATAGAGTTAATGTAATCTAATAACAATTGATCCAGGATTTATGAAAAAACACATTATGTGTTCTGATGGTAGATTTACCATGTAAATCTAAGATTTATGAAGGAATAGAAATTGTGTTTTGATGATAAATCTTATATTTACACTGTAAATTCAGGATTTACGAATAACACAATATGTGTTATGATAGCACATCCTAAATTTACCGTAAGATATAATCCTAAATTTACAAGCAGAACTAAAAAATGTTTATATAATGTTAGTAAAGTTCTGAATTTA
>NW_010379724.1:0-336 GCF_000414095.1 Morus notabilis
AAGTGATTTAGGGATCAAGTGGGAAGGAACAATGAAGCTATACTGTGATAACAAGTCTGCCATTAGTATTGCTCATAATCCGGTTCAACATGATCGAACTAAGCACTTGGAAATCGACCGACATTTCATCAAGAAAAAGCTAGAAAGTGGTCTAATTTCCACTCCCTACGTTCCTACAAACAGACAACTGGTAGACATCTTAACCATGGGTCTATCTGTCACTGCATTTCAAAGCATCGTCCGCAAACTAGGAATGTAAAACATCCACTCACCAGCTTGAGGAGGGGTGTTGACGAATCTTCAAGGATTCGTTGACTCTGGTTTTAAGGGAATTTG
>NW_010379725.1:0-336 GCF_000414095.1 Morus notabilis
GCTCTAATAGTCTTTCGCAGAAGTCGTCTAGTGAGTGCCCAAATCAGAAGCCTAACTTTATTTATTAATTAATTTATTTTACGGAATAATATGACACACTTAACGGACAAAGCCAATTCAACGCTATAGCTTATATCTCACATAACAATACAAAATATCGCCTAGAGATAAAAAGTCTCCCACACAACGCACCAATCCAAATTCAGCTGTCACGGGTCACCATTTTGCGCCCAAATCAACCCCCTCATAATACCCCTTACAACCGCAAAGGAAAAAGGAAGGCTTTCTTTTTTTTTTTTTTTTTTTAGCAAACAAAATAAAATTTTCCTAATAGAA
>NW_010379726.1:0-336 GCF_000414095.1 Morus notabilis
TTCTTATGCCATATTATCCATGTATGCAATGCATGTGTAGCTCTCTTTGCTCTTTTTCTTTTGGGCTTATCACAGTGACATTCTATGTGTTTTATCAAAATTACAGTAACACCCCTTTGACCAAATCTAATAACGTCAACACACTCTATCTCAAACTTTGTTAAAATTAGGTGAAAAATGTTAAAACTACTCCGTTTTAATATTTGCTTTCGTTCTTTTTTTATTTTCTTTTTGATTAAAAAAAGTGTTATGATGTGTTGTAATATTTTTTAAAAAGTTAACGTAAAAATATGTTAAACACGTTAACATTTTTTTAAGTTTAATTTAGATTTTTTT
>NW_010379727.1:0-336 GCF_000414095.1 Morus notabilis
GCAACATATAATTGACGATGAGAGAATACAAGTTCAGGTAAATATATTCTGACGCAATCTAAAGTTTGTTCATGAACTTTATATATTGTCATAGCAAAACTTATTCGAATTGGAAATTGACTTCTTTTAAATGGAATTCCACTTTGTTCGCCTTCAACAGGTACAAATGAAATTCTCGGTAAAAATACTCGTTTTCCTCGATGATTACCAGTATTAATTTCGGCATCAATCAAATTTGGACTTAAATTACAGCAAACTAATCGTGTACCGTTACATAATCCTTCACAGGGATTAATATTTCTAAGTAGCATAATGGGGCAAATTTTTTTTTTTTTT
>NW_010379728.1:0-336 GCF_000414095.1 Morus notabilis
CATTTTTCTCATTGAGTAAAATAGCTTGATCGATTTTTTTTTTAAGGAAGAATTTAATTTCAAATTTGTTGGAAGAAAAACATACTTTTGTATAAGTGAAGCAAAAATTAATACAATTACATATGAGGGTCGCAAACTCTATCTACTTAAAATCTGTTACTCTTTATTTATTTTTCTTCTCATTTTTTTCTATTTTTTTTCAAAATGAGACACTTTCTCTCTACTTTTTGAGGAATTATTTAGTATATCAAGTATACCGCGTCATATTACTTATATGATATACCCGTTCAATGAGATTATACTATTTAGACACCCGTTAATGAAATTGTACCATTT
>NW_010379729.1:0-336 GCF_000414095.1 Morus notabilis
TTTACTCCATTTCCTCAGGTGAGGAAACGTGCAACAGCACGTTTCCTCCCACTCCCTTTTTTTTTTTTTTTTGAGGAAACGTTTCCTTCCTTTTATATATCTTTGTAGTTAAAATAACATGAAATAATAATCGCATTAAATTTTGATTTATGTGATTCGATCGATATCATGCTTTCGCACAATTTTTTTTTGAAAATCCGGTTTGAGAAACTAACATTCATGACAGAATGCAGCACAGACTCTAAATCGATGTTCAAAAAGCATAAAATTTACTGAATTATATGTACACATACATACATACATACATACATATATATATATATATATATATATATA
>NW_010379730.1:0-336 GCF_000414095.1 Morus notabilis
CAACTGTAAATACCAAAATGCTTCCACTAATCCCGTCACCCCTTTCCCTTTCTTTCACTTTTTCCCTCTAATCAATCAAGCCTCTTTTCCCTTCTTTCACTTTTTCCCTCTTATTAATCAAGCCTTTAGTGCACTCTTTCTCAAACTAATTGAAAACTTGAATACTATGAGTCTATTTAGTATGAGAGTTTAAATTGGAGTGGTTTGATCAATATGATTTTTGAATTATAAGATTTGAATTTAGAATTCAGAATTTGAAGACGTTTAGTTTATGTATTTAAAATCATTATTCAGAATCATTCTCGTTTTACGTGTATTTTTTGTGAGAAAAAATAC
>NW_010379731.1:0-336 GCF_000414095.1 Morus notabilis
AGGCTAACAACAAGATTTACACTCCGAAATGGCAAAAACCTATGCCGTACCCGTATACAACTTGGGCTTAGCATGCCCAACAAATAGTAGAGGGAAAGAAACAGGAGAGAGGAAGAGGCGAGAGAAGAAACCATGAGCATTTTCTTACAGATTTTGACAGTAGACGACTAGAAGCTAAACAATGACACATCTCAGTCCTCATTCCCAGAAACCTGGGAGAACAACAATTGTAATGATAGGCAGCCTTCTAGTGTTGGTGTCAGATCAAGGTACTCTACAAGTTTTCCCTCTTTAGACTGGCTCTACGGAGTCCGGTCACAGAAAAAAAGAAACATC
>NW_010379732.1:0-336 GCF_000414095.1 Morus notabilis
TATTTTTTTTTCTCCTTTTGTTTTTGGCATTTCACTACAATTTTCTTTCTTTGTAGTTTGTGTAAATCCTTTAATAATTTAGTTGGCAATCAAAGACATTATTGAGTCACATTATAATTATTTATGATATATGTTGTTAGCGATATAAGAAAGATATACCTGAACCTAATTTTTTATATATGATTATTTTATTTACATACTTAATTGTTTAATTTTTCTGTTTCTATAACTTTTTTCTGTTACTCATTCGATTGAAGAGTGAAGATCGTCTTCTCAATATGCACCAACGAAAATTATGTATCTAATGTATTTAAAGACTGATGTTCTTTTTTTTTT
>NW_010379733.1:0-336 GCF_000414095.1 Morus notabilis
TTTCCAAGTTTTGTAATATTAAAAAGTGTGATGATCAGTTTAAATAATTGCTCCTCTCAAATAACCAGCTAAGCCTAATTTTAGCCTATTACCAAATAATTGACATTACAATTATTACAAAGATATGCATACGATGAAAATAACTGCTTTAGATGGAAAAAATAAAATAAACTAACTTTTTTTAAGAGAAATTTTGCGTTTTACCCTAACAAGAATAAAGAGCAAATTTTCAATCCAAATTCCGTACGCTGAAAATGTCCATTAATGGAGATGTTAATCTACCAAAATTGGCCCCAACCAATGCCAAATCATTGAAGAAGAATGTTAATTTAGAGC
>NW_010379734.1:0-337 GCF_000414095.1 Morus notabilis
ACAAAGAACTTAAACTATAGAGCTAATTTCTCCTAGTAGTATACAAATCGAGATGCAACTAAAATGCAAAAGAGACAAAAGATACATGTTGCTCATATAATTTAGGACCAATTAATACATATGATTAGTTACCAAAAAAAAAAAAAAAAAACAATGGGAATGCTAGAGAAAAACACGTTCCGAATTAGGGAAATAAATCATTACGATCCAACGTTATAGTAAATTGTATTAAGATTAACGTCGTAAAATAAATTCCTTGAAAATACTTGGTAATATAAATAAAAACTAAAGCTTATGCTATACATATATTATTTTTTTGTTCAAAATTGTTTGAGAC
>NW_010379735.1:0-337 GCF_000414095.1 Morus notabilis
GCCATATTTGAGGCACGGGTTTTAGAGATATATTTTTTAGAGAAAGAGTTTGTGAGTTTTAAGTGTTGATTGAAGATCGTCTTTCGGGAGAAATATTAGAAGCTTTCAGAAGAAAGCGCACTGTCAGCCGAAGGGATTTCACTGTTCAGTTTGAAGACGAGTTGTGCTCATTGGACAAGGCCATTAAGGAGATTTGACACGACGGTAACAATATCAAGGAGGGAGTCTTAGGGTGTATAAGTCTGATTGGTGTCTGTAATTCTTTAGAACTTAGTGGATTGTTCACTGTTTGGGTGTGGCCCCGCAGATGTAGGTGTGCACACCGAACTGCAATACT
>NW_010379736.1:0-337 GCF_000414095.1 Morus notabilis
AAATCATGAATCATGATTCTGAACCCATGAACCAAACATCTCATTAATAATTACCCCCAAAACTTCAACATCATTCAAATAACGATAAGAATAAAACTATATAGCCTAATGAAAATATCATTCTCAAGAATACAGAATTATCAGTTTATTTGAATCGTAGGTATTGAATCTTCGGATATATAACAGCTTCAAGGTTGGATTTTGGAACATTTATTACAGCCAACATCATTGTTTTAAGTTATTGAAAACATATTGAAAAATCCCTAAAAATATATAATCTTAACAGCAATAGGAAATATGTTAACTCACATTATCCCGGGAACCGTTTTTTTTTTTT
>NW_010379737.1:0-336 GCF_000414095.1 Morus notabilis
GGAATGTGAATTGGATCCTAAAGTGTGGTTTTGTATTAGTGCTAGCTGACGACTCAGATTGAGAGGCTTTGAGGAAGAGAAAGCTGGAATAGAGCAACGCTAGCCACATGTTTGATATTTATGAGGTAGGATATTCCTTACCCCGTTTTTTGTGAGCCTGTTTTCAAAGAAAAGCATGTTTGCGAAAGAAAAGCACGTTTAAAAACAATAGCTTGATTTTAGCTATTGAAATTATAATGAACTGTTCCATAAAATTTAATGAATGATTTCTTAAGACAAGAGATCTCGTGAATCGGTAAACCGGCTGATGGCCTAGATAGGATGTGGAGAGTGCAT
>NW_010379738.1:0-337 GCF_000414095.1 Morus notabilis
ATCTTTTTTCTCAATCCTAACCCGTAAAATTCATGTCGTTTTCGAGTCGTGTCGTGACCCATATTGCCGGCCCTAGTTTGAACATTAATGTAGGGCAGTCTACATTTTATAACCTAAAAATTTTTGCATAAGAAACGTAAATCACGTACCATTTAAGCACAAAAGCAAAGAGCGTTATCAGACAAAGTTTTTATTATTATTATTTTTTAAATTAGTCTGTGCGTAGGGTATCAAAAAATATCTTACCCACAACTCATAAGGTACTATAGTTAGACCGTTATTTAAAAATTATGAAATTTATAAATTTTTCAGTTATATGAGTCACTTTTATACTTTA
>NW_010379739.1:0-337 GCF_000414095.1 Morus notabilis
TGTAAGAATTATAGATCCAATTTTTTAAGGTTTCATTCGTTTTGTTAGTTGGAATTACAATTTAAGTTTTTGTTATAATTTTTTTTTTCATAAAATTTCAAATTCAATTTTTTGTAATATAATGTTTTTTTTTCATATAAATTAACTTTTAACTTAAGTTGAAAACTCAAATCAACGAAAAACGAAATATAAGTATCTTAATTTCCGAATTAATTGGTATCAGCACTATGCAAAAATCACAACTTGATTGTCCAAGTCCTAAATAGTATATGAAAATATTTTTGAGAATATTGATGGTACTGTTCAACACCATAATTAACAAAAAAAAAAAAAAAAA
>NW_010379740.1:0-337 GCF_000414095.1 Morus notabilis
ATTTTGATCTTTTGTCTATGTTAGCTCTTTATATTTATATTTTTCATTTCTAATAGATAATGCATTGATGGTTAGAGATGCAACAATTGGTCGGGGCCCCGGCCTAGGCCCATCCTGACACAGTGATGAGCCGGACTAGCACAGCCTTTTATTGTTTAAGACACGGCCCAGCCTATAAATATCGACCCATGGGCCGGCTTGACACGGCCTATAAAAAATCATGGGTTAGGCCAGGCTTGGGCTGGGCTGAGCTAGCCCGTCTAGGCCCATGATGGGTCGGCCCAGCCCGGCCCGTCTAGGCCCATAATGGGCCGGCCCAGCCCAGCCCATCTAGGCC
>NW_010379741.1:0-337 GCF_000414095.1 Morus notabilis
TTTTCTATCAGAAACAGTTTTTAGATTTATAAAGTCAAAAGTTGCTTTTAAAAAGCTCTTCTAAACAGATCCTTAATTTTACCTCTGTCTTAGTGCGTGAAAAAAGTACTTAACAGCAGGTTTTATTTATTTATTTTTTAAATAAATAAATCTGTATCATAGGTTCTACACACTTTTTTAATTTTGGTGTAATGACATAGAACCTTTTTAATTTTGGTGTAATGCATGAAGCTTCATATACCTTTCAATTTTAGCTGCCAATTTAAGCAACTTGCAATCTCCAAAAAACAAGCAACCTTATAGAGCTCGGTCGCACTAATTCACTTTTTTTTTTTTT
>NW_010379742.1:0-337 GCF_000414095.1 Morus notabilis
CATTCAAGACATGAGCGGGCGTGAACCAGTGGCTGTACTCCTCCATGGTCAGTGTATTTCCGTGCACCACAACTGCAGGGATGTGCAGGATGCTGAGCTGCAGGTACGACATCAAAGCCGCACGGTGATCAACGTCAACCAGGGTGCAGTGCAAACAGTTCTGAAAGTTGAAGCCCAACCGGAGCATTTCAAACGCGAAGGAAATGACCATGGCCCCGGCACCGGCCGTTGGCTCATTCAGAGTGACAAATCCACGCTTCTCAAGCTGCGTGCGCATGTTGTCTTCGTCGACGCATAGCCGACTGACAAGGGAGCTGATGCACGACGGTGTGAAGAA
>NW_010379743.1:0-337 GCF_000414095.1 Morus notabilis
TAAGTGTGGGGCCCGGTCTGGGAATCTGCTTTATTAATCCCTAATCGAGTTCCACGTCACCCACCCCGTTTGGGGGGCGTGACATTGACATTCACTTAAAGGTTTAACTAGCTTGGTGTTTCCAAAATATGTAGTACCCATATGTTAATAAACTGTTTATTCTTTTCTAAAAAAAAATAAAAATAAAAATAAAAATAGTGGTGCAAAATGGCATGTGAGGGCTTAAGAAAATCAGATCTAGACTGCGCAACAAAACCTGTTTCTTTTTTTTAGATATGCTTTTTTCTTCTTAGATTCTATATCTTAAAGCTGCGTGTTTTTGTTACTATTTTTTTTT
>NW_010379744.1:0-337 GCF_000414095.1 Morus notabilis
TTTTTTTTTTTAATACTTTTGCTCTTAAAATTAATTTTATTAATAGATATTTTAAATAATAAATATAATTAAAAATAAGTGTGAAAAGTAGAATAAATGTGTGAATATATAGTATAAATAGTTACGGCAATATAGTTTCTAGTGGTAGTAGTTTTTGTGATTAATTACATCAGCAATAAGCACCAATAAGCTACAGTACTCTTCTCTTTAAAAAAAAATTTTCGCCAATAAGTTTATTTATAAAATTTGAATTCAGAATTAAAATCAATGACTTAAATACTTGAGCCAATCGAGTCCTGAACTAATTGTAATACAAAAAGGCAGTGTTTCTTATCTT
>NW_010379745.1:0-337 GCF_000414095.1 Morus notabilis
TTTTTTCAACCCTTTATTAGCAGAGAAGTTTTGACATTTTTTCTTTATTTCTTAGGGCCCGTTTAGTTCTTTAATTCGAGTTGAGATGTGACTGTTTTTGAAAGTTTTTTATTATAACAAAAAAGTTAGATGTGATTGTTTTTTAGAGTTTTTTACTGTAACAAAACTCGAATTAGTGAAATAAACGGGGTCTAAATTTGCGTGTTTGATTTTTGTGAATAGAATTGACAATATGAGTCACGACACAATAACACGATTTGAAAACGACACGAATTTTACGGGTTAAGGTTGAAAAAAGAGGTTTATATCAAAATTGGGTCGACATGAAAAATACGGG
>NW_010379746.1:0-337 GCF_000414095.1 Morus notabilis
AAAAGAGAGCCATTTTAGACGTACTTTATATTTAATATTTAATTAGACGATTTGTCAGGAAAATATGTATGTGTGTGAATGTAATGGATAAATGAATGTAAACCATAATATTAGTTGGCGGGTATGTTTAAAAAAATATATATATTAGGGCATTTTTTTATATATATTACTCAAACTCAAATCATTAATTCTGTTACAAAATTGAATTTTAAACGTCAAAATCAAGAATGATTTGAGTATACCTTTCAAACGGGCTCTTAGTATTGACGGGTACGAATATAATGTACGAAAATAGTAGAAAATAGACCAATAGGAAAAGCTTAAGGAAGTATATAGG
>NW_010379747.1:0-337 GCF_000414095.1 Morus notabilis
AAAAAAAAAAGTTAATAGTATAAACAAAAAAGAAAAAGAAAAAAGAAACCTGAAACACATTAATATTCCACATTAAAAAAAGGGGGCACATTGAATACTTGTAGGTCGGTGAAGGGCAGTATTGAAAATGTGCCGGGCATGCAACAACTTGTAAGCGCTTCCGAGAAAATATAAAGAGAGATGTGAGCGCGTGGCGACCAAGCGCAGAAGTGTCAGAGTGGGGTCCAATCGAATCAGAACCCCCCCGAAGAACACGACGTGGAAAAACGTCACCTGAGCCTTTGAGGTGTTTAGCTCCTGGTTTTTAGGAAGTCTTTCTCGTTTTTTTTTTTTTTTT
>NW_010379748.1:0-337 GCF_000414095.1 Morus notabilis
AATAATAACCTAAACTAATCGCGGGATAAGAACCACCATTAATACAAGCGAAAAATGAAAAAATCCACAAGCTAGAACATCAAAATACCAAGGAGAGCAAGACCACTCAACACGAGCGAAATAAACCGATAAAAAAGATGAGTGGTTGGTAAACACACAGACAATAACTGGTGTGTGCACTACAAGACGACTTAACTTCTACCATAAATAGAGGTGTAAGTTTGAGCCGCCGGGCCAAAGGGGAATTTTGAGCTGGGCCGGCCCTAAAAGAGAGATCAACCCAGCCCGGCCTTAAGTCCAAAAAATTTAAAGCTAGCCCGGCCCGACCCTAAGCCCA
>NW_010379749.1:0-337 GCF_000414095.1 Morus notabilis
GCCATAAGTAACAGAGAAAATAATGTCATCAAATAATCAATCAAAGGGCAACAATAAAGCTGTACAAAACGACAAATAACAAAAGTTTTGAGATTATCTTATTAGTTGGTGTTTTATTAGTGTTATTTGATAATTTTTTATTTCATGTTTCTAAAAAGTTTCTTAGTTTTGAGACTATCGAATGAATTAAACAGACTATTGATAGTCTTCGGGTTTTATCAGCATTGTGAAATTCAGTAACAATTACTACTACTCAATTCATTCCTCGTAAAACAATTTATCTAAAACTATGCAGAGCGACTCAAGAACACAGCACATTGCATACAAAATTTGCAAA
>NW_010379750.1:0-336 GCF_000414095.1 Morus notabilis
ACATATATACACAATATTTTTTACTTTTTAGTATAGTCAACATTCTAAATTACCTCATTATTGCTGGTAAGGGGATAACTACACTTGGAAGATTTGCATTTCATTGTTGTCACAAACTTTGGTTTAGTTTGGCTTGTTATGTTTAGGAGTTCACTATAAAATTTTAAAAAAACTATCATAGATTTGACTCTATTTTTTGTTTGGAAGTTCCTTTTATTCCAGTCAAAGCCCCTTAATTTGAAAAAAAGAAAAAGAGAAAAGAAAGTTTTTCTTTCTTTCTTGTTCTAAGGCAACTTCTCTAGTAAGACCAAAAAAAATGAACTATCGGCATTTTTT
>NW_010379751.1:0-337 GCF_000414095.1 Morus notabilis
TAATGACTCTTGAATGCTGTTTGTTTGTGGGAATGAGCAGCTTAGAGATCTTTGATCATGTGGAGTTCGACAAATGGGTTGAGAAGGCCATAGCTCCTGCTATAGAGCCCAGCTTGAAACTCTATGAACAAGTCCTCAGTTTGGGATTTAAAGTTTTCTTGCTCACCGGTCGAGCTGAACGACACAGGAAAGTTACCGTCGAGAATTTGATCAACACCAGTTTTCGGTATTGGGACAAGCTTATACTAAGGTGAAAATCGAAACTTTTTTTTGCCCTTTTTGCCCCTTATAGTTCTACTTTGTTCTTGTTCTTATATAAATATATATATATATATAT
>NW_010379752.1:0-337 GCF_000414095.1 Morus notabilis
TCAAATATAAAAACTTGATTAAGAATAACACCATATTGGGTGTTATTTAGATTACTCCATTTTGGAGTAAAATGAATCACATGAGATTGATATTCCTGAGAATATAAAAATCACAACTCTTATATCAAATATAGTAATATGTAAAGATTCTCATTCTCACTTAAAGATTACTCCATATCAAACGCTCCCTCAGTACGTAGGTAATAACTAAATGGTATATATTTTTACTGCTGGTAGAAGAAAGTTGTGTTAGTGGGGGAGGAGAATTCGACAAACGGATTCTCTCTTATATAGGTAAGTAATAATGAAATGATAATGATGCTTTTTTTTTTTTTTT
>NW_010379753.1:0-331 GCF_000414095.1 Morus notabilis
AAAAAAATTTAAAAAAACCAAAAAAAAAAAAAAAAAAAAAAAAAAAAAAAGAAAATCCATCTTTTTAATTACAAAAAACAGCAAAAGAAATGCTCAGAAAGAAGGTGCCCCGGAGAGCTTCAGTTCTACTGCCCATGCATTGCATACACTTTAAAAATAAAAAATAAATAAAAAAAAAATCTGTCCTTTTTCTGGGGAACAGTGATCTTAGCATAGCAGCTAATTAATTAAGACTGGGAAAGAAATTGATAAAAGATAACAAAGGTTCTTGATCAGCTAATAAAGCTGCTCTCTTTTGTCATGCCACCATCTCCACCTGTGGAGAAATAAA
>NW_010379754.1:0-337 GCF_000414095.1 Morus notabilis
GTTTTGAATTATGATTCTGAATCCATCAACCAAACGTCTCTTAGTGTTATTTACTTTTGGGTGATTAGAGTTTTCTTGTTTATCAAGTTTCTTTTAGTTTCCTAGTTGGATTAGGATTTCTATTTGCCCAGGGACAGAGATGTTTAAGGACGAGTTTTTACAAAGAATTATTATTAATTTTATGAATTATAATTCTTTTCTAAAAGCTAACCAGTTGTATGTTGCATTTTGTTGTCGCTGTACACCTCGCCCTCATTTCATGTTGTGATGATACTGAAGAATTGTTTTCTTGTTTTTTTAACGCTCTTCACAATTACAAATGAAAAAAAAAAGTTAA
>NW_010379755.1:0-337 GCF_000414095.1 Morus notabilis
AGAGAGACGATCGGCATTTTTTTTTTTTTTTTTTTTTTTTGCTTAAGCATTTTTTTCTTAAGCGATATAGCAGCGATCACTATTAGAATTTGGCTGTAGTTGGTCCAGACATATAATTATAATATGTTAGTATTGTGTGAATTGTTGAATGTTCTTATATGTATAAAAACCACGGCAATGTTATTTATCATTTTTTTTTATATTTCTTCATCCTTGTAATTTCATTTTTGTTATTGAATAGGATTTTTTCCACCGAACTTACGTTTTGTTTTTCTTATGAAATTTATGGGAAGATATATCAAAAAGTAGATAAATACTCTATAAATTGTATGAGTTT
>NW_010379756.1:0-337 GCF_000414095.1 Morus notabilis
TCCATCTTTATTCTTTTGAAAAAGTAGGGCACAATAACTTTTAGAAGGTAATATATATTTTTTAATGGTGGGGTGTGTACTGAATATTTTTTTAAAAATACTACTATCCTTAAAAGTAATTTTATTAATAGACAATCTAATAATATTAAAAAGGGTGTGTAAAAAATAAAAAAAAAATGTTAAAAAAAGAAATGTCAACAAATAGTGATATTTGCACATTATAATAGGCAATCTAATAATATCATGGATTAATTACATATTCATCCATTACGTAGTGGGTGAAAAAAAAAATGTCAACAAATAGTGATATTTGCACATTACAGTATCTTGTGCTTCG
>NW_010379757.1:0-337 GCF_000414095.1 Morus notabilis
AATATCCTATTACATCTCATGCTTCTAGGACACCATTCCCAACATCATGTTCGTGTTGCGGTTTTTAAAAAATTTCGTGTCACAGGTCGTATTTGAGTTGACTGTAAATTTAGGAAGAAACGATTAAAACACGACACGTGATATGAATTGCCATCCTTATACCTGGCTAATAGAGTCTAAATAAATTTTCATAAGTTGACGGATTACGAAGCGCATTTTTCCATCACAAATTTAGGATACTCGCGATTACATGATTAGCCGATTAGTTAATTTCATCGTAGGATAAATAATTAATCAACACAACTATACAAAAACATAAAGTTGAAATTAATAAAAG
>NW_010379758.1:0-337 GCF_000414095.1 Morus notabilis
AAAAAAAAAAACTCATTAATACCTTTCTCTCTCTCTCGCTCCTCGAGAGAGGAGAAAATGAAAACAAAAAATGAAAAATAACTAAAAGTCCTTTTTCATTTTTCTCTCATTTTACACTAAACCAAAAAATTATTTTTATTTCTGTTTTTTGTCTTTAATTGTGTCAAACGCAGTTTTAGAATCGTTTTCATTTTTTCTTTCCCGAAAAACATAAAAAACAAAAACAAGAACAATTTCAAACAGAGCATAAAGGTCACATTTTTTTTTGTGTGTGTCTATTTGACCCTCTTTCGAAGTAATTATCTAAATTAATCCATATAATATTATAATTATTCTA
>NW_010379759.1:0-337 GCF_000414095.1 Morus notabilis
TGTGCGAGGAAGTCGCCGACATTCATGTTTACCTTGAAGGCCCCGGCGCTTACCTGGCGCGAACCAGTTACTGCGCCATGATCGGCGAACGTTTTGTCTTGAAAGACTCGGTGGTGGGGTATGCGTTGCACAGCAAGCCTTAGATAATGCAAGCCTTGGCTTACAACGGCTCCCTTAGGGCGCACTTCATGCCGCCTTCCCGAATGAATTCGGTCCCACAAGATCTGCGTAACCTCAGGCTTGTGCAAAATTCCGTTGGAGCGAATTTATTCGCGAAGGGGGCGGTGCATTCACAACGATTTTTATCGTCGTGAATGCCTTTATCCCGAATGAGAAG
>NW_010379760.1:0-337 GCF_000414095.1 Morus notabilis
AAACTAGGAAATTATTTATAGTTCATTTTTCTAGTTCTAGCACATAAACTCTCTTTTTTTTTATGTTTTTATTTTAACTTTAGTTTGCTACTTATATATATATTTTGTGAGAGTTTTTCTAGTAGGTCTTATAAAAATAAACTACTGAAATAATCATGTTTTTAAGCATTAAATTTGTATTAAAAATTATTATATGCATACTTTTACAATTTAATATAATTTTAATGAGATCGACAAATTAGAAAATTAGACTTATCAGTTGGAAGAGCCTGGGCCCGTTCGGTTCGCTAATTCGAGTTTTTAATTCAAATTGAGATGTGATGTTGTGTGAGAGCTT
>NW_010379761.1:0-337 GCF_000414095.1 Morus notabilis
ATATATATATATATATATATATTATTTTTGTTGACTATATAGGTGTCAATTTGTATAATACGTTATACGTATAGTATAAACCACAGAGAATATACACATAGCTGCTCAAATGACGAATGCTTCCAAATTTCCTGTCACATACGCTAATCTTAATAAATATCCATTAAAAATACACAGGTCAAGATTTTTACCATTTACTTTTGATTCATAATTTTTTTAGTCAAATAATTACACTAAAAAAATGGTATTTATCCAGAATAAAGAGTAAATGTCTAGACTCATGCACTCTTAAAGAGTAAATTCTCCT
Organism: Morus notabilis; assembly: GCF_000414095.1. Lineage (NCBI taxonomy): Eukaryota > Viridiplantae > Streptophyta > Magnoliopsida > Rosales > Moraceae > Morus > Morus notabilis. Next base: position 308 of record NW_010379761.1, read on the forward strand.
CTCTTTTTTCTCCCTTCCTCTTTTTTTTTT
>NW_010379762.1:0-337 GCF_000414095.1 Morus notabilis
ATCTCACCATACCCTTTGGCCAGTGCACTCTATAACATTGGCTCCTCCAATGTCTGGATAAAGCAAAGGCGGGACAGTTTGCATTTTATGTAACATTGCATTGTAGCATCTGAAAAAGGTCACTAATAGGTTTGTATAATAACTGGACGATGTAACACTTTTGACAGCATATGGGGTCCCGCCAAATTATTTAACTTGGTAGGACACGAATTGGGGACTTAACGTCCAATGAAGAAAGCAAAAATGGGACCAGAAACACTGGAGAGTCGTCACCCAGCTTGCAGCATCATCTTCTCATAACAAGCACAAGCTAATTTAACCAAAAAAAAAAAAAAAA
>NW_010379763.1:0-337 GCF_000414095.1 Morus notabilis
CTACTATTGTCTTTGCTCTCAAGATTTGGTATCACTATCTTTATGGTGAGCACTGTTAGATATATTCTGACCACAAAAGTTTGAAGTATTTACTATCACAGAAGGAATTGAATATGAGATAGCGACGATAGTTAGAATTGGTTAAGGATTATGATTGTGTTATCAATTATCATCCTGGCAAGGCTAATGTGGTGGCATATGCTCTTAGTAGGAAGTCAGCTATTGTTGGATCAAAACAACAATCTTCGTTTGCAGACTTAAGTATAATGGAAATTGAAGTGTTTTCTCAAGAAATAAAGGCTAAGCTTTCAGCTTTAGTATTGCAACCAAGTATCAT
>NW_010379764.1:0-338 GCF_000414095.1 Morus notabilis
AGAAACCACGCGCGTATCTTCATATATAGTCCCCGTCTCATTTCAGAGCTCACCCTGTAGTTTCAATTCTCTCTCTTACTTCCTCTGTAACAGCCATGGCGTTCGGGGTTCGAAACCCTAAGCTTCTCTCTCTGATCCTCCTCATCTCCGTTCTCGCTAGCGCATCCGCGAAAGTGTTCTTCGAAGAGCGCTTTGATGGTATATATCTCTATCCATGGCTACTTTTATGTCAACGATTTGTTTTTGCATCTTTTCGTGTTTGGTTTCTGCAAAATTTTCGGTGTTCGCTTGCATTTCGGATGAATTTTGTTTTTTGAGGTTCTGTATCGATCATTATA
>NW_010379765.1:0-338 GCF_000414095.1 Morus notabilis
ATAATTATAATATTATATATTTAAAATAATAAAATCCTAATTTTTATTACAACTATCATATTATTAATGAAAACATCACATTTATATTCTATAATATAATATAATATAACATAACACAATATAATATAATATAATATTATTATTTATAAAATATATAATTACGATATTTAATTTTATAGAAAAATACTATTATCTCAATTATTATTATAATTATTTATTATAATATCACAATTATATTATATTATGTTATCTTATAATGATAAATATAATTATTAATTACAATATGACGATTATATTATATATTATATTAATGATAAATATAATTACAATGTATAATA
>NW_010379766.1:0-338 GCF_000414095.1 Morus notabilis
TAATTTTTTAATAATTAATGATTAGTAAGTAAGTAATTGATTAATTAACAAAAAGTGATTATGTAATATATTAATAATGGAATAATTGATAATAGGTTATTGAATCAATAATTAATATGTAATACATAATTTAGTAATAATTAACGATTAGTAATTAGAAATTAATTATTATTTAAAGATTAATTGCTAAAAAAGTGATCATGTAATATACTAATAATAAGTTATTGAATAAATATAACTAATTACTTTACTAATTATTTAATTAAAAGTTAATTTTTAATTGGTAAATAGTATATTTATAAATTTTTTTTCTAATACAATAGTTTATTACTAGTAAA
>NW_010379767.1:0-338 GCF_000414095.1 Morus notabilis
TATTTCAATTTAATCGTGGTTATCCGAAGATAATACTTGGAGAAAATCAAATGAACATCCATACATACTTATCCTGAGGTCAAGGACTATTCCAAATCATATATTTAAATTATTCAAATTTTGTATTGAGAGGAGAGGTCTATAATTCCATGCTTTTTTCACGCACAATCTTAGTCATTCTAAGGCTAAAAGCTTGCTCTGTATTGTTTTAGAAAAATAGTGAAACCCCCAGTTAAAAGAGAATATAAGCATAATACTACGTGAACCACTATAATTATTGTCTCTATTTATTTTTTTCACAAGCAATTCGTGGTGATGAAAATTCTATGTTGACAAGA
>NW_010379768.1:0-337 GCF_000414095.1 Morus notabilis
TCGTCCTTATTGAAGAAAAGTATATATTGAGCATTACACGCTAATGGAATGTATGTAGGTCTTAAATTATAGAATCTACGGATAGATCCTACAATTTAGCAGCCTGTTGAATTAGCTATTAAACTCTAGACGATGCGTCAACATTACCCCCTCCCGAGCTACTAGGTGCACTCTGCGGATCATGAGGCTTCATGTTTTTCCCTTCTTTTACATGACGTTGAAGAGCTTTTACGATGGTAGTAACCGCGAGTGTGATTAAAAGCTTCTCCAAGTGGTCAGTTTTTGCGACTACATGTCGGAAAATCCACCGGAATTTTGTTTGCACGTGCTTCAAGTC
>NW_010379769.1:0-338 GCF_000414095.1 Morus notabilis
TGAAATTGCCCCCAAGGAAAAAGAATTGGGGCTTCCACCCATGGGCACTGGTGGTCTTCTCGACCACCAACGGGAGAACGGGAGACTTGGACTTGGCAGAGGAAGCTAAATAGAAAAACCCTCTCTGGTCTGGGGAGGCCTTGAAAGAGTAACAGTACAAAAATTTGTCGACGGTTAAGTCGACCCCTAAGAATTTCCTCCACAGGATAATCATGGAGTTAATTGTCACCCAACAGTTGGGTGACAGCTGTGCAGGGGATATCCTGTTAAGGCTACAGAGGGCCTTCATAAAAGGATGGAAAGGGAGAGTTTGCCCGAAGCTAAGAGCCCGGGTGTAA
>NW_010379770.1:0-338 GCF_000414095.1 Morus notabilis
AAAAAAATATAAGTTATTGAAAAAACTGCAAGTAGCATGAAAATGAAAATAAATAAATTTAAGTATGGTATGCACTGTTTATGACAAAAATTGAATGAAGAATAGATCCCGCTTATTTGTTCTATTTTGTGTCTCTCTAATAATTTTTTTTTTTTTTTTTTTGTAAAGATGTCTCTTTAATAATTTCATATTATGTCTATTAAAATATTTTAACTATTTAAATTTTTAATTTATGTGGTATAGTCTTTTAATTAATATGATATTTTAATTGATATAGCTGTGTTACAGTATAGTGAAAAGGAGATGAATAAGATTACAGAGGAGTCAAATCATGCACT
>NW_010379771.1:0-338 GCF_000414095.1 Morus notabilis
TTTTTTCTTTTATTTAAATATATTTACATTTTATTTTATTTTTTATATGTAAAGGGCATTTTTGAGAAAACAAAATTTTCATTAATAAAGGGGGTTATGAATGCAACATCCTTAAGTTGGAGGTTAGTGATGCAATGCATTGGTCAATTTAATCCCATATTTGCAAAGCTCCCCTCCTTTTGTTTTGAAAGCGCGGGAGTTTCAGTCCGGTTTTCCGTCGTATCGGATGGACAAACGACAGAGACTTCAATGGGATGGATAAACGAAGAAGTATATTAAGGAACGACAATGTATCGTACAAGTAGCGTGTACATAGAAACGACAAAGAATTTAACGAC
>NW_010379772.1:0-338 GCF_000414095.1 Morus notabilis
TTTTTTTTGACAGAGCAATATGATAAATTGAAGTTGGTGGCATTTCTCTTCTTAATATATTCACATCAAAAATTAAAAATTTTAATTTAGTAAATCTAATAATACTGTTGAGGAGTTTGTTAATATTTCTATGGCTTTTTTCACATGTATGCTCCTAAACTTCTTGCATTCGTAAATCAGTTTATAAATTAAAAATATTGACAATTGACCTCTATGAGAAAAATTACCCGACCGAAGTGTCTTACCCTCATATCACATTTCGATCAATTAGTTAGATATATGTTATTGCATAACGTCTTTTCACGTAACACAATAGGTATAATTGAAATGAGAAATTT
>NW_010379773.1:0-338 GCF_000414095.1 Morus notabilis
CAGCCATGAGCCAACAACACACCGCACAACAAAGGGCACATTTGGAAGCCAATATATATAAACAAGAAGCACATGCATTTCAGAATTACCACAAAAACTGAAAAAACTCCATTATTCATGACTCATCCTTCCCAACCACCTTCCGCACGCTCGACAAAACTCCTGAAAAACACCGAACACAAACACCCAACACACGATTTTCCCAAACAACATGTTCGATAACTCCGAATATTCCTACTCTTACACATGTCCCACATCCTCGGAATTGGGCGACGAGGAGCCACCTTTCCCGTGTAGAAAGCTTAAGAAGAGCAAGAACAAGCGGCGGGTCCGCGAGG
>NW_010379774.1:0-338 GCF_000414095.1 Morus notabilis
CGGTACAGCCCCGGGGCGGCCCCAGTAAAACCCCGGTACAGCCCCGGAACAGCCCCGGGACCGCCCTGGGGCAGCACCGGGATAGCCCCGGTACAGCCCCGGGACAGCCCCGATACTACCCCGGTACAGCCCCAGACAGTACCGGGACAACCTCGGGGCAGCGCCGGTACAGCCCCAGTTCAGCCACGGGACGGCCTCGGCTCAACCTCGGGACAGTCCCGGTACAGCCCCGGGACAGCCTCGCGGCAGCCCGGGTACGACCCCGGTGCAACCTTGGAACAGCCCTGGTACAGCCCAGGGGTTGCCCCGGTACAGCCCCGGGACAGTTTCGGTACAGC
>NW_010379775.1:0-338 GCF_000414095.1 Morus notabilis
AATATAAGTAGAGAGAGAGAGAGATTTGTGCATGAAACTTGGGAGTACATCTTCTTCTCCGGAAATCTAGACTAATTTTTCCTTTACTAAGGTACATTTTTTTTTTCGGTATCAGCTTTGAAGATAAACTAGTTTTATTTATTGTCAAGGAAGAAAAACAAAGAACATTAATAAGCAAAATATTCTAGTACTTCTCCATCATTTTTTTCCTTTCTTTCTTTTTCTTTTCCTTTTTTTTCTTTTTATTTTTTGATAAACACTTCTCCGAATCATCAGTTTTTCTTCCTTCTCTCATTTTGTCTATTCCCATTCCTATTTTGGTACTAGTTCCGTAATTT
>NW_010379776.1:0-337 GCF_000414095.1 Morus notabilis
TTCTGAAGAGCAAAAGAAATCTTATTTAAGTTGTTCAATTGCCATAAGAGTGTTAAGTTCTTGGTCCTAGGCTAAACTCTGAGTTGTGTAAAATTGAAGTAGCAAAGTATTTACTGTGGATTTACCTGTTGGCTGTCTGTATTTGTATCTCCATTTACTTTTCGTATTGCTACTTTGGTTTGAGTGAAAAATTCTCTCTATCAGAATTATTCATTTTACATCTTATATACTTTAGTACTGGACCTTGGTACTTGAATTTTTGTTTGCATACTTTTATATGGGATATTGATTCTGTTTTTTTTTTTTTTTTTTTTTTTTTTTTTTTTTTTTTTTTTTT
>NW_010379777.1:0-337 GCF_000414095.1 Morus notabilis
ATAAATATCCTATTACATCTCATGCTTCTAGGACACCATTCCCAATAGGAAGGTGGGAAAACCACCTCTGTTATTACAAAACAAAACACATCAGGGCATAGAGGAAACTCTAGTTGGAACTCATAAGCCACACCATCAAGCGGGTGGGAAACACAAAGCCATGCGGAGGATACACCTTCTGTTATTACAACTAAACAACAAAAAGCCACTAGCGCCAAGCTATCTGTTGAAGTACGGAAGCCAACTTTGAGCAGAGCCACCATAGAGGGAAAGCACAACTGGAGGAGACAAAGAAAATGCACCATGAGATCATGACCACCCGCTGCCAAACACGCTA
>NW_010379778.1:0-338 GCF_000414095.1 Morus notabilis
CTGTAAGTTTTGAGCATCGAAGGATGTCGCTTCAAGGATTTTTGAGACACCTTCTACAAATCCAATCTGGATCAGTTCGACCCCAGAAACGTTCACGTTAAGTCGAGGTGCAGATTGACCGCCACACTCCCAGCTTTTCAACTCTGCACATGCGGCTTGCATCACCCAAAGGCCAATTTCGCGAATGATTCCTATGTCTTCTGCGACCTCAATGAAGAGCGATGGCGGCACATTTCCAAGGGTTGTATGATGCCATCGGATCAGCGCCTCTACACCCTCTATCCTATTTGAGGCCACGGAAAAAATTGGTTGGTAAACTAGGTAGAACTCCTCACGGG
>NW_010379779.1:0-338 GCF_000414095.1 Morus notabilis
GCACCATTTTTTGATGAATATTCTATTTTTTATGATTTTGTTTATTTTTCAACTTTGAAAAATAAAAAAGAAATAAAAATGACATAAAAAAATTATGAAATTTTACAGACACGATCCTTACATTTTTTTCGGCATGCGTGCAAAAAGTGGCATCAAAATATCACAAAAGAAGTCAAACGATATCAAAAAGCCCCCAACTTGCGTAATAGGGTGCCCAGGGGTCAGGATCGCTAAACACATGTACATTTTTATTTATGTTTTATATTCTAAAATTAATATATGATTTTTGGGAACTAAGGCAAAATGCGGCCCTTTTTTATGAATATCCTATTTTTTAT
>NW_010379780.1:0-338 GCF_000414095.1 Morus notabilis
AGGCTGGGCCAGCCTGTTATCACCTTTCGCTCGGGCCACGACTGGCGTGTCTTGGGCAGCGCTACACGCCGCGGATTTTCCAGCGAATGCGCGCCACCGAGATCATCGCCCGAGTGCTGCTGGAACACGGCATTCATGATGATAGCTACCAGTTCGATCTCAAGGCGGACTGCCCGGTGCGTGAGTTCTGTGCGCAGTATTGCGAGTCCGATCTGCAACTGGTGCAGCGACTGTGTGCCGAGGAGGGTATTCACTACCATTTTCAGCATTCGCCCAAAGGCCATGCACTGGTGTTTGGCACCGGGCTGCGTGGCTTTCGCAGGTCACCACTGGCGCAT
>NW_010379781.1:0-338 GCF_000414095.1 Morus notabilis
AGAAGTTGATGAGGTAGGTTCTCTTTTCTTTATCTTGAAGGTGGTGGATTAGGAAAATTCTAGATTTTGATAGACTTGTTGCCCTTACTAGTGAAAGCAAAAAAATCCTAATTTCTTTGAATCTTGAGACTGAGGAGTGCAATCCTTTTTATTTACTTATAAATTTGCTAAAGCTTAAAGGATTATACGGATATAGGGTGTTGTACGAAGATAATCTTGGGGAAGGAGTGCATTCCCGCATGAGTTATATAAATCCCTTATGAAGTGCATTACTTACATATATAAACCCCGCTGACTCGAATCCAAGACCGTGTTGAGTAGAACTAGTATCTTACCAC
>NW_010379782.1:0-338 GCF_000414095.1 Morus notabilis
AAAAATGACTTTTAATCATTTTTTATTTTTTGTTTCCATTTTCTCCTCTCTCGAGTAGAGAGAGACATTAATATTTTTTTATACTAAAAATAATCTCTTAATAAAACTATCAAACGCATTTTTAAAAATAATTTATGTCTCAGATTGAAAACGTTTTCATTTTTATTTTCATACGAAAAATAAAATTATTTGGAACAAGTTTTAAACCAACCCATAATCTTTTTTTTTTTTAGAACAACACGTAATCATATTTAATTAGTGGAAAGTCCAGATAGAATAAAGCACAAAATATAAAATGTGATTTCTTGCTTTGTTTTATAGAAATATATATATATATA
>NW_010379783.1:0-338 GCF_000414095.1 Morus notabilis
AAGCAGACACTCATAGCTTCTTCTACCATGACTGTAAATTCATAGCCTGTTATAAGGCATCTAATCATGGGATATGGCTGCTAAACTTTGTCACGGGGATGCGTATGGTTAATGGTATTGAAAGACCGTTAAAGATATTATGTGACAATAAATCAGCAGTGCTATATTCCAATAATAACAGAAGCTCTACGAAATCAAAGCATATTGATATCTAGTTTCTGATTGTTAAAGAAACAGTTCAAAAGGGACAAACTCCATGCTTGCGGATCCTCTAACCAAGGGCTTAACGCCCAAGGCCTTTCACGAGCACACTGCTCATATGGGTGTTATTTTGTTTG
>NW_010379784.1:0-338 GCF_000414095.1 Morus notabilis
AAAATCAAGAAGAAGAAATAGAACCAAGACAGAGAAGAATAATCAAAAGTGAGATAGAAATCCAGAGAAAACAAGAACTCAAAAAGGAGAAAATCAATAATCTCAATATCATTAATCATCAAAAGCCTATATAAGAATTATAATCACTAATTTATTTATAGGCATCTACAAGATAAATATAACTAATTTAAAAATAATTATAGGCATCTACAAAATACATATAACTAATTTAAAAATAATTTTAAGATATAGAGATATTATCCTAATTTAAAGCAAAAAATATTAATTTCATAAATGTCTCATGAACAGTGACTTTATAACTATAGTGGACCAGTCGA
>NW_010379785.1:0-338 GCF_000414095.1 Morus notabilis
TACATTCTTGGGAATGAATTAATTTGCCTGGCTCCCTGGATGCCATCTAAGAAAGTGGTCAAAAGAGTATTTGACCTTTTCTAGTTGGCATCACGGGAGTCATGCAGGTTTTACTCCCATTCCTTGTTACCATTTTAGCTCCAATTCTCTCTATCTCATGTTTCTTTTCATAATGTCTAACTCTTATTTTTTCCCACCTTTATGTAAACTGTCTGCATATATGCATATTTTTCAAGCGTGCGTTTCCCTCTTCATTTCCATTTCCTTTTGTAGAAGCCCAAAAGTGAGTGCAAGGAATGAGCGTGCACGTTATTTCAACTTCAAATGCGTGATATTCA
>NW_010379786.1:0-338 GCF_000414095.1 Morus notabilis
ATTATTCTTATTATTATTATTCCCATGATTTTGAGATTCCTGGGAATTTAAATAACACCATGTTGGGTAGTATTTAAATTACCTCAAAATGAGAAAAAGTGAATCTCATGGTAATCACTTTCTTGAGAATCTAAAAATTATAATTATTGTATCAAACATGATAATATTACAGATTCCCATTCTCATTCTCATTCTTAAGATTATTACATACCAAACGCCCCCATAAGGTTTGCGCAAGGATGTTTTAAGGATTTCAAGAACTCCAATTGCTGTGGATTGCAAATCAACGTATATGCTTTTGGTCTTACCTTGCAACAACAACAGCAGTGTTCGGAGCG
>NW_010379787.1:0-338 GCF_000414095.1 Morus notabilis
AATTTCATTGTGGATCAGCTCCAACTTCCCAAATTCCGGAGGAAAATTTCATCCACCAGAATGCCCAGAAGAAGTTGACAGAGGTTGTTGCCAACTACAAGTCCGACACTAACAAACACCGCCGCACGAAAGTGTTCCCCGAAGGTGACTTGGTTATGGTGCATCTCCGTAAGGAGCACTTTCCTGTGGGGACCTATAACAAGCTGAAGCCTATGAAGTTGGGCCATTTCCACGTCAGTCGGAAAATCAATGACAAAGCTTATGTTATTGACCTTCCTCCTGACTTGCATATCTCGCCTACCTTCAATGTCTCAGACTTGTATGAATACTTTCTGCCA
>NW_010379788.1:0-339 GCF_000414095.1 Morus notabilis
ATGATGCAAATGGGATGTTCAAGCTGCTACGTGAACGTAACCCCGATATCATTACGATGGATATTCATTTATTTGATTGGACGAACGGGATTAGCTTGATAGCGGAAATCCGTGCATCGGAGGATGCGATCAAGGATGTCCCTATCGTGGTTATTTCAAGTCGGAGTACGCCTGCTGACAAGCTCATTGCTTTAGATGCCGGAGCCTCTGGTTACATCGTTAAGCCGGTAACTTTGGAAGCGCTTAGTCAAATTTCTAATCAGCTTGTCCCTGGAATTTGCGCTCGTATCGTTGTTGATGAACTGCAAGTGAGAATGCCTGCGGCTGGGCTCTGACGCT
>NW_010379789.1:0-338 GCF_000414095.1 Morus notabilis
TTTTTGTTTTGTTGTTTGTTGCACTTGCGTTTCTTAAACTATAAATTGTTTCTGTGGGCAGAAAAGATGGGATTCTTGTAGCAAATGAGACTAATTTTAAATTTTTTTTGCCAAAATCTTTGATTTGTGACTTGGATCTTTGATGTTTTGAAAGTGAATTTCTTTTGCCACTCACCAGCTTTGTTCGATTGCAGCACTATGACCAGCATTCACCAAAAGTACGCCATCTACTTCTCCTCTGCAGATGAAACGCTTCTTCCCAAAATCCTAATTTTCAATTTTGCTAAAGTCCTTCTTTTATTGTTTTCTTATTCTTCTGTATTACGATTCTATGCACA
>NW_010379790.1:0-339 GCF_000414095.1 Morus notabilis
AAAAAAAAGAAGAAAAAGAAAATTGGATGTTCATTATAAGTAGTACTATTACAAATAACAGAAAGAACAGGAAGAATTGAGAGAGAATGAATAATTCTGTATTATTCAATCTCAGTATTGGTTGTGTGTTTATATACACGGTTACAAAGGATAAATGTAACTACTTCTTAACTAAGTGTACGCATCAACAAAGCTTATAAGACAAGCTAAAATGCTAAAATAAGCAACTTGATCTAATACTCCCCCTTAAGACGGATTATAAATATCCTTTATAGCCATCTTGGATAAGAGAGGAAAGAACAATGATGATGGTAGTGGCTTAGTAAAAATGTCAGCAAG
>NW_010379791.1:0-339 GCF_000414095.1 Morus notabilis
CGGCTTACTTGCGGGCTGCTTTTGCTCCATTCTTGGCATCCTCCAAGTCAGCTTTCACTGCATTTAGCTCCTTTACGACGAGGGCAATCTTCTTTGAAAGCTCATCCTCGTTGGCCTTCTCCGCTTTAAGGAGAGCCTTCAAGCTCCCCTCTACACGATCCATCTCCTTACTCTTGTCCTTAACCTTAAGCATTTCAATGATGTTAAGGATGGAGAGGACAAGGGATTGAAATCAGAAGAGGAAATATGTCAAGAAGGAGACCCCAAAAAAACAAAACAAAAAACAAAAAAAATATATGAGCTCAACGACGAAGCTTACATGAATCTGGTGAGAGATCT
>NW_010379792.1:0-339 GCF_000414095.1 Morus notabilis
TGCGATTTACCTGCGTGACTCCATTCATCTGACCGATCAATGGATTGCGACATTGGGCGGCCGGTTCCTGAGTTATGACCAGTATGCTGGCCGTGGTCGGCCTTTTCGGGCGAATACCGATATCAACGGCAGCGCATTCGTCCCGAGCACCGGCCTGATGTACCGCTTTGCAGCAGACTGGTCGTGGTATGCGAGTTACAGCCAATCACTGAAGCCCAACTCCAGTATCGCGCCACTGAATGCATCCTCGGCGCAGATCATCGACTCGACGATTGAACCAGAGCAGGCCAAGGCCTGGGAAACCGGTATCAAGTACGAGTCCCAGGGCGGACTGAGCAC
>NW_010379793.1:0-339 GCF_000414095.1 Morus notabilis
AAAAAAAAAAAAAAGAAAAAAGAGAGCAAAGCAGATAGTATATACATCTTGTCTTAGCTGTCTGAATTCTTATAATTTAATGCACTCGCGTGCCTGCATGCCCTCCAGCTATGTTGCTGTGTCCTCACCGGCCCTTTAATTGGCGGTTGCTCTCTCATTTTCTATGCTTTATTTATTTGTCCATCACTTTCCCGGGAAACAAAAGGAAAATACAAACAAAATTATACCTAATGTCGTTTTCTTTCAATTTCTTCTTCTTTCAGTATCATTTTCATTCAAATAATGTTTGAAAAAGAGAGAAGCTCAACACATATATACATATATAGATATATATATATA
>NW_010379794.1:0-339 GCF_000414095.1 Morus notabilis
TTTTTTTTTTTTTTCCTCTTAGTATTGTTGTTATATTATTTTTTAGTCCCTCTGAAATTAACCCAAAAAAAATATTTATTTTATCGTTTTCATAACATTGAAAGTAACAAAAAAAAATGTATATAAACTCACATCCTTGTCACATATTAAATGAAATTTTGACTTTATAAAAATAATTATATTGAGTGTAAAATGTTAGAATCTTCCAAGGTCTTAAAGTTTTGAATTATTATAATGCAATAAAAATATGATTGTATTTTTAAATTCTTTATCAATTCCAATATCAGAAAATAAAATCATTCAAATAATTGTTTACTTTGTATTAAATGAAAAAAAAAA
>NW_010379795.1:0-339 GCF_000414095.1 Morus notabilis
CCACTAACGTGATCGGTCACTCTTAGTCGTATCTACTTTAATTGACTTAGTGAAGCATGAGTTTGCCAGTTTTTTGACGTTTTACTTTTACTGTCGTTTCTTAATTTTGTTTTTGGGTGCTTTATTATCATTCACTTTTACTTTTACTGTGTGTTTGGTACGATGGATATTGAGAGGAAAGAAAAGAATGGAGAGAAAAGAGAAGAAAAAACTCGTATAGTGGTTATTTAGTAGAGTGGAAAGAAAAGTAGATAGGAAAATAAGAGAGATTTTTATGCCATGGGACCCACCTCTTTTTTATCCTTCGCCGGATTTTAGAGAAAAAAATATACTGTTCAT
>NW_010379796.1:0-339 GCF_000414095.1 Morus notabilis
AAAAAAAAAAAAAAAGAAGCAGTAATTGGCGTAATAAGTCGGTCATGAACATTTGGAAGTCCAGAATTCTAATTGCTAAACAATGTATCTGATTTTTGTAATCCACAGAGGTTTAAGCATCACATACCTTCCAGAGACCATCATTAAGATAATGCATATTGTCCACCCCAATTCCCTTGTTGATTACCCTTCTGCATATGAAATAAGAAGAAGAAAACGGCGCAACATGTTAGACATGCCAATCTGCAATGGGAAAACCTTATGACAAGCAACCGTAATACAAAGAACTCCTTTAAAATATGGATAGAATCGTAGAAAAAGCACAGTAATAAAACATCC
>NW_010379797.1:0-338 GCF_000414095.1 Morus notabilis
AAACGGCCATAAATTTTTATCTAGATATCGTTACTGGGCCTATAATATATCATATCGAAGCTATTTTCAAGCTCTACAATCATGGCAAGGCAAAGCCTGCCAACCCATTTTTTTGGGCCAAAATTCACTTGTTTTCACCCGTTTCAGTGGAAAAAAATTGGAGTACTGTAAGTGAAAACGGCCATAACTCTTTATCTAGATATCGTTACTGGGCTTATAATATCCCAAATCGAACCTATTTTGTAGCTCTACAATCATGGAAGGGTTCAGCCTAGCAACCCAATTTTTTGGGCCAAAATTCACTTCTTTTCATCAGTTTTGGAGGAAAAAAATCGGAG
>NW_010379798.1:0-338 GCF_000414095.1 Morus notabilis
AAAAAAAAAAAAGGGGAATGGAAACAACAATGATATTCCTACAATGACAACTGGTCAATGTTATTAATAGCCGTCCTATTTTAGCACATTTGCCCCCTAAACTTGTGGTTTAACAAATTTTCCCCTAAACTTTTAATTTTGGCAAGTTGCCCCCCAAACTTGTAAATTTGTTGCAATCTGCCCCATTTTGATGATGATTGTGTTAAATTAGTGTCAAAAAAGCACATTCAGCCAAAAATTTCAACATTCCAATTCAAAATGGAGCACATTGAACAAATTTACAAGTTCGGGGCGCAACTTGTCAAAATTAAAAGTTTACGGGGCAATTTGCTAAACCA
>NW_010379799.1:0-338 GCF_000414095.1 Morus notabilis
TCTTCTTCTTGATAAATCATCTCTTCATCATATCTCATTTTTATAAGTTTAATCGAGTTCAAATAACACATATAACCAAAGGTTATAAATGATCAAGCGTTCTAAATCCTTATCATCTTTTTCATTATTCTCCTCTTGATTTAATTAGTATGTGAGCACCGATTCATTCATTTGGACTTTCATAATTCTCATTCCAATCTCTCTTGGCTATGGCTTTATAAGCTCTAAATGTGACTCTAATTAATTGTGCAATTTTTTCTCCCGTAAAAATCCATTTATTTAATAAAAGATCCAATTTTCATTGAGATATGACTTGTATTTATTTTAACAATCAAAAT
>NW_010379800.1:0-339 GCF_000414095.1 Morus notabilis
ATGTAAATAAATTACGCAAAACAGGGTATCAGTTGAAATTCGGAGTGGAATCTTCATAGCATGGAATATTCAATTAAAGAAATAGAAAATGTATCTTTCCATATCGACGTAAATTTGAAGACTTAACACAACGAAATTAAAGAATGGACCCAAAATCGTATCATCATATAAGAAAACATAATATATAAATCGAAATGATGCGATCGAAGAATGAAGATTACCTGAACGCAATTGCAATGTCATTGCCGAATTTCTCAAGGGCCTTGTCCATAATTTCAAGTGGGGAAGCGTTTTCAAGGTCTTTAGCCAGTTGTTCATAATCCTCGGCTTCTACTTTTT
>NW_010379801.1:0-339 GCF_000414095.1 Morus notabilis
GGTGGGCAGCGGGCTTTTTCCGATTACTACACTGCGGCCTACGACTACGCCATTTTCGACAAGACCCTGCGCGAGAACGTGACGTTTGCCGACCATAGTCTGGCCACTGACAGTGTGTTCTCCGAAACACAGTTGGTTTCGTGTCGTAACGTATTGATATATTTCAATAAAAAACTCCAGAGTCGAGCTTTTGGGTTGTTTCATGAATCACTCTGCCACCGTGGATTTCTGGTATTGGGCAGCAAGGAAACCCTGGATTTCTCTGCTTACAGCGGTCATTTCGAAGCCTTTGTCAAACCAGAACGGATCTACCGCAAGTCATGAAAACAACCTTTGCGG
>NW_010379802.1:0-339 GCF_000414095.1 Morus notabilis
ATGCACATAAAATGATGAATAAACTTTTTTATTAAATAAATAATAAATCGACTATTACATCTCATACTTCTAGGACACCATTCCTAACAACAACTTGAGGCCCTCAAGCCCAATTCCGGTAAAGGACTCCATATAGTCGCAAGGGTGGAATCATACGGGCCAGGTTTTATTTGTGGACGGGTGGACCATTTAGCTTGTAATTACCTCACTTTCAGTGAAATGAGGGGTGCGTATGAGGAACAACGCAATGCCCTGGCGTATACAAAAAACCTTATGCACCTTTCTTAGAAACTTACAATCCTGGTTGGAAAAACCACCCGAACTTCAGTTGGCGAGATT
>NW_010379803.1:0-339 GCF_000414095.1 Morus notabilis
TATATATATATATATATGTATGTGTGCGTGTGCGTGTGCATGTGTGTGTAAGTAGACGATTTCGTTCTGTCATGGCTTTATATGCTCTTGTTTCTACGTAGTTATATGGAGCTCGTATAGTATTGTTACGTGTATTGTTTCTATGTTATAATTTTGTGTCCGCGCGCGCGGTGGAGCCTCCATGTATATATATGTGTATATATGTGACACCTAGAGGCGCTGTAAAGACTTTAACAAACATGCATGCTAATCACGAGTTAAGTTTCTGAGTTGATTTTTTTTTCCCCTTCCGTGATGCTAATTTGGTTTTGGGGCCCTCAAGTTTTCAGTTTTTATGTG
>NW_010379804.1:0-339 GCF_000414095.1 Morus notabilis
ATAAATAATTTTTTATTCATATGTAACGGCTAGAATAGATAAAGTTATCGGTAGTGTATTTTTTAAACCCCACCACATAAATCTTCATAAAAAAAATAAAAAATAAAAAAAAAAACCTCCAAAGATCACTTGGCAAGAGAGGCATTATTTTAGCTTTTGTTAAATTTCTGAAATGCACTACTACACTTTGGTTTTATGAGTATCAAAATGAATTCAGCTAACAGTGATGATGGGGAAAGGTTCGTCATCATCTCAGACAAGAAGTGCTTTCAACAGGTTTATGGAACGACATATAATTTGAATTCCTTGTACGTTAAAAAAGTCTCACATGGATCTGAG
>NW_010379805.1:0-339 GCF_000414095.1 Morus notabilis
ATGAGTAGAAAATTCAACCGGACTTTTATTTATGTAGGATTTACAAGTTGACTTTTCAGCTTGCAAAAAATAAAGAAGGAAACAAAACATAAGAAAAGTATCAAACATAACTTTTCGGGTGACTTTTCTTCCCCTTATTGGTAGTAGGTCTTCAATTGATCTGCATTCCACGTGTGCTTAATGTCTCGACCATTTAGTTCTGTGCGTCGATAAGATCCATCAGCTACGACCTCTTTTATTATGTATGATCCTTCCCAAGTTGGGCCTAGGGCACTAGAGTTCTTAGGCTTGGTATTTGAGGTTACCACTCATAAGACAAGATCTCCTACTCTGAACCGC
>NW_010379806.1:0-339 GCF_000414095.1 Morus notabilis
AATATGAGTTTAATGGGTTAAGTTAGAGAAAGGGGGTCCGAGTTAGATTTGGATCGACATGAAATTAATATAAAAAATGAATCAATTTCAGGTTCAACCCACGTAACCTCAAACACAACATGAATCCCATGAAAAAATATTTTAAAAATATATTTTGCATTACATATTTTAAATATTGTTATGAACTTGTGCTCTTTATGATATTTACTCTCAAAATCTTATGCTCTTATTTGGTTACCTTTGATGGATGTTATCATATATTTGAGCCAATTATGAATTATAAGTTCTTTATAATGTGTACAAAAACTCTAAAAAAGTACAAAAAGATTAAAAAAATGA
>NW_010379807.1:0-339 GCF_000414095.1 Morus notabilis
CTTAGCTTTTAATCAAGCCTTTGTGTCCAACTTAATTAATCAAAACTTTACTTAAAACATCCTAAGCTTGGCCGGTTTGGATACTTCAAGAGAGAAGTGAGGTAAGCTTTCTTGTTAAATAGTTGATTTGATTCAACTCATCATGAAGTCTTCTAGCACACTCAACTAATCAAAATTTTTAGCTTAAAACCCCTTAACATGGCCGGCCAAGTGAAGGGAAGGGGAGAAATTTTTTTATCATGATTTCTCTTCACTTACCCCCATCAAATCACATATGTCATGATTTCTCTTTACTAACTCCCATCAAATCACATATGTCATGATTTATCTTCACTTACC
>NW_010379808.1:0-339 GCF_000414095.1 Morus notabilis
TCTCATTGCTGCCATTGGTGTAAAGCTTCCTCTGCCGATTCTTCACCTCTATTGCTTTCCCTTCCTTGAGGACATGGCCAAGATAAGAAGTGGTGATTAGGTCTCGGTGACGTCTATGGAAGGTAAGCGTGTAAGACCTCTTGTCGTCCGAGTTGGGGTACCAACTAAAGCTGTTGTTCTTTGGGGAGCTTGTGTGGGATGTCCACCAAAGTTTGACGCCTTCGAATTCGTCGGTGACTTCCTCGTTGTCGTCAATGCTAAGAACGAGGGACTTGCTGTCTTTGATGTCGTGCGCCTTGAGGCGCTTGGCTCGCGCGGAGGAATTGGCGCTGAGGTAGG
>NW_010379809.1:0-339 GCF_000414095.1 Morus notabilis
TTAAGAGAAGTTTGGACTCATAGTTCATAAGCATTGTTTGTTACTTTAGATTGCAAAAAAAATTATTGATGTGATATGGAAATCGTCAAGATTCTACCACATTCCACAAGACTTGAGTTCTGACAAAATTGAGTGGGGACATGATAATGAATTACTTTACATAGATATTAATGCAGAAGCTAGCTGATGATTTAGTAATTGCCATGACACGAGTTGTTAGCATTGTAATGGCAACGTTATTGTCAGGCCTCCGGTGAGGAAGGTCTACACTAGGAGGACCAAGCGTGGTCTGGTGGGAGATTCCGGCCCAAATGGAATGGAAGATAAGGGGCTGGGGGT
>NW_010379810.1:0-339 GCF_000414095.1 Morus notabilis
TTTTTTTTTTTTTTTTTTAAGGGAATAAGTAAACTATGACTTTATTACAAAATTCACACTCAAATGTGACTCGTGTAACACTTTATCTTTCTAATCTTCAAACCGTAGTATCTGCTCCCTACGAAATATAAATCCTTAACAAAAAAACCAGTTAAGCTTTTAATAGTAAAATTGCTCATGGTACATAATTTAAGTTATTTTGATAATGAGTCTTTTTAAAAAAAAAATAAATATTAAGATAACTAATTTTTTTATTCAAATTAGTATGCAATATATGAAATATATATACAAAAGCATTTCTTTCTTCTTCAGGCCCCAAAGATACATCAACTTTTTTTT
>NW_010379811.1:0-339 GCF_000414095.1 Morus notabilis
AACTCAAATTAAAAACTCAAATCAGCGAACTAATTTAGAGTATCCCTTCCACACATGAGACACCACATACCTCTGATGTATTTGACATCAGTACTAACACTTTTTCTTTTGCTGAGACGGTAGTAGCACACTAGCACATACTATTGCGCCAGTGTATAATATTTGATAAAGTATTTGATATAGCAAACATAAAATTGATAAACTATCACGTCACATTATACTTCTTATAACACTTTATTTTTAATTTTTAAAACATAAATTGAGCTACAAAAATATCTGTTCTCTCTAAAGAATAAAATGTTAACAAAAAACCTTCACATGTTAATTTTTTTTTTTTTT
>NW_010379812.1:0-339 GCF_000414095.1 Morus notabilis
AAAAAAAAATGAACAAACCTTGAGTACAACCCTAAAAAAGTTATTCACATTTAGTTATATAAATAGATAGAGTATAACTCTAAAAATCCATTCACATTTAGTTATATAGATAGATTAACTTGACAATCTTTTAAACACGTATAAATGAAAAAATAGCACAGATATTTTCCTCAAGGAAAAAAAGATTTTTTACAAGTAGATTCTAGGGGTGCAAAATGGTCCGGGATAAGTATTCAAGTCAGGTTCGGGTTGGGGATTAGCATACCCACGGGCTGCTCCGTTGAGTCACAGGCAGGTGGCGGAAGGGTTTGTGCGGGTGGGCGGCGAGTATGGGCGGGT
>NW_010379813.1:0-339 GCF_000414095.1 Morus notabilis
GCCCCGGGACAGCCCCGGGACACCCCCGGGGCAGCCCCGGTACAGCCCCGGAACAGCCCCGGGACAGCCCCCGGTCAGCCCCGGGACAGCCCCGGGCAACTACCGTACAACCCTGGTACAGCCCAGTACAACCCCGATACAAGCAACGGGTAGCCCCGGTACAGCCCCGAGATAACCCCGGGGCAGCGCCGGGATAGCCCCGGGTCAGCCCTGGGACAGCCCCGGTACAGCCCCGGTACAACCCCGATACAGCCGAGGGACAGCCCCGGTATAGCCCCGAGATAAGCCCAGGGTAGCGCCGGGATAGCCCCGGGACAGCCTCGGGTCAGCCCCGAGACA
>NW_010379814.1:0-339 GCF_000414095.1 Morus notabilis
TGAGTGGCAGAGGATAATTTGCTATTTTTCATGGTTTTTGGCTGTTTTTCGGTTTCTAGGGAAGCTTGGTTGGTAGTGGGATGTTGTTGAATT
This sequence comes from Morus notabilis, assembly GCF_000414095.1. Lineage (NCBI taxonomy): Eukaryota > Viridiplantae > Streptophyta > Magnoliopsida > Rosales > Moraceae > Morus > Morus notabilis. The sequence continues at coordinate 94 of NW_010379814.1, forward strand.
TACTTGAATTTAGGGTCGGTAAGAGTTATAAGTTTTCTCAATTGGTTGATAATAAATAAACTATATTTGTGAGGAAGTATGCAGTCAGAACTAAAGTCGCTATCAAAAATTTTCTCAGAAGTAATATTTAGAATTCCAGACTATCAGCGAGGCTACTCTTGGGAGGAAAAACATCTTAAAGATTTTTGGAGTGATATTGAACAGTTGCCTAAAGGGAAAAGCCATTATACTGGCGTCTTAACACTT
>NW_010379815.1:0-339 GCF_000414095.1 Morus notabilis
ATTTCATACAATAGCTCACATACAACAATTGATAGACGAAAATCCCCAATACTTCCAAACAACTGCACTTAAAACCTTTTGCTAGTTGGACATTTTGACATTTTTTATATTTATTATGGTTTTTTTTATTGACGTCTGTCGTGATTGAATTGCCTTAACAATAATTATTAAAGAGAAAATTTTAAATTTAACCATTGTTCTTTCTAACTCTATTATCTATTATTGATGCCACTACACAAAATTTTAATGTCATTATGGAAAATAATCTACATGATATAAAAGATAACCTGCAGATTATAAAAGATAATATGCAGACTATCTATCTATGAAAAGATAACC
>NW_010379816.1:0-339 GCF_000414095.1 Morus notabilis
GTTCTTGGTCTGGTGGTCGGTTCATTGTATGTTCGTAGTCTGGTGGTCGGTTCTTAGTTGGTTCTTGGTCTGTTCTTGGTCTGTTCAGTCGGTTAATGGTCTTTTCTTGGTCTGGTGGTCGGTTCTTGATCGGTTCTTGATTTGTTCTTGGTCTGTTCGGTCGGTTAATAGTCTGTTCTTGGTCGGTGGGAGCCAAAAATGGCGAAAGTAAAATACCACTACTTTTAACGTTATTTTACTTATTCCGTAAATCAGAGGCGGGGCGTGCGTGCCAGTGCCCCCCTCGTGCGCGCGCGAGTGCCACCCCACGCGCGCACCCGTGTCACCCCGGCGTGCGCG
>NW_010379817.1:0-339 GCF_000414095.1 Morus notabilis
TTACTACCAGGTAAAAGTCATGTGATGGTATGCATTACCCTGATCATGTCACCATCCGACAATAACATTAATGATTACGTTGAAGTGTTTCATCAAAACAGAATGCAAAATATAAATAAAAATGTAAACTTTTTACCCACCCCAACTGGAGCCCGCCCCTCGGCGCCCCTCTACGCAGGCTGGGAGCTTTTTAACAGTGTTTTACTTTGTCATTTTTGGAGGCCAATTTTTTTCTAGCATACCTAGAAAAATGTAAGGATCATATCCGTAAAATTTCATTATTTTTTTATGTCGCTTTTATTTTATTTCATTTTTCAAAAACAAAAAATAAGAAAAATC
>NW_010379818.1:0-339 GCF_000414095.1 Morus notabilis
TAAAGACAACGGGTCATCTTCCATTTTTTTCACTTCATGTCACGTTTTTGCTCTGTAACTTCACGTCAGGTTGCACAAGTTTAAAAAGTATATAGGATGAATTATTTATAAAATACTAAAACCCCGTTCATTTTACCGATTCGAGTCTGTTCATTTTAACGATTCGTGTGTAGAATTTCATTTTTGCTACAGTAAACAGCTCTCAGAAACAGTCACATCTAACTTTTTGCTACAGTAAAAGGCTATCATATAAAGTCACATCTCTACTCGAATCAGCAAACTAAACAAGTTTTAAAATTTGAGTTTTGTTACAGTAAAAAGTTTACAGAAACAGTCACA
>NW_010379819.1:0-339 GCF_000414095.1 Morus notabilis
ATTAATTTTATGTCTATGTATGTATTTATTACCATTTTACGTACAATATACTTACATTAATTTTTAGACTTCTATGTACGTGTATATGACAATTATTATATGCATGATAACTTTTGAGATTTTAAATATAAACATATTTATTTTGACTAAAACCACTTTTTTAAAATTTATTTATAACTCATACATGAATTTTGATAAAAAGAATAATACATGTACTAAAATAACACATATTATTAAAATATAAAGCTCTTCTTAATTAATAAATTTTTACTACCGAGAAATTAATAAAATTATTTATTTATCGATAAATTAATAATCTCACTAAAATAATATTTTTTT
>NW_010379820.1:0-340 GCF_000414095.1 Morus notabilis
AAATTAAAAACTCGAATTCGTGAACTGAACGAGACCTAATTTGATCAACTTTTGAATTGGGAAGCAAAGTGCCAATTAATAATAATAAAAAACGGTTCTTACTCTTAGTACCTATGAAAATAATTGAAGGGGGTAAAGTGTCAATGAACAACAAATAATTCTAAAGTGTCCTTAGAACCTAATAAGATAGTTTAAGAAACAAATTGCAAAGAAAAAAAAGTTTAGGAACGTCAATGGGAAAAAAAAGTAAATGTTATGAATAAAAATAAGGATTTTTAACAATTTTCCCTATAAATTTTAACTCTCTGACACTTTGGCTTCGTTCGTTTCGCTAATTTGA
>NW_010379821.1:0-340 GCF_000414095.1 Morus notabilis
ATAAATTATCCAAAATGGCCTTGATGTAACCTGCATACAAATTATCCCCAAGGATGGTTTAATGTCATAGCTGTTTCTTAAAAATCCATAAGAAACACACACTTAAATGGAAAATTATAATTTCAACATAAAGCTTTTTAACTCTAGAGGAGGATGTGAACAATGAACCGACAACAGAATATACCTTTGTCATTGTTGTCAAAAAACTATGAGAAGACCGGATCTACTGAGTAGTTTTTAGGCAAAATTCAACACAGCTTTTACTGAAAAGAAAACGGACAGAAATACAAGAGATGTAGGGGTGTTCGAGTGACCCCTTGCACTCCCTAGAGCAATAGCT
>NW_010379822.1:0-340 GCF_000414095.1 Morus notabilis
AAAAAAAAAAAAAAAACAAAAAAATACAAAGGAAGGACAAAAAGTTCAACAAAAAAAAATGATTTGAACACAAATGTGCCATTGTTACAGACCCATTCCAGTCACAGGAAACTACTGAGGCTGACCAGACTACAGGGCTGATTACGTTGACCAATAACAATGGAAGTACATTTCACTTATGTAAATAAAGAGCTGAATTCACACGAGGGGCAATACGCCTGGCTACAGTCATCAGGTGCTAAAATATCAAAAGCAATGTATAAGATTTGGGATGAAATGTAACTGGTATTTTTAGTGTAGCTAAAAACCTAGTAATGTACACGAGGACCATATAAAAAAA
>NW_010379823.1:0-340 GCF_000414095.1 Morus notabilis
CTTGAACTGAATATAAATTGCGTGCGCTAACTTTAATTACTTCTTAATAATTTATATAAATTAATAAATTAATTAAATTATTATTTTCATTTATAATTAATTTAATTATTAATTATAATTTAATAAGTTATTATTTATAATTGTTTATAATTTATCTGATTATAAATTATAACTTGATAAATTTATTCATAACTTATCTGATTATAAATTATAATTTAATAAATTATGATCTATTAATTTTTATAATTAAAAATTAACTTATATACTTTCTTAAACTTTTTATATTGACATATTTTCTTATTTTTTAATTGTCCAAAAAAAACTAATTACTTTTTGTTTA
>NW_010379824.1:0-340 GCF_000414095.1 Morus notabilis
AAAAAAAAAATAATAACATTATATTATATATGTTTAGGATAAAAAGGTACAGGAAGGCAAGGCTGACTGACAGTAATTTGAATCCATGATAAAACAGTGTTTTCTTTTCATGCATTGAAGTCTCTGCAGAAAATTAAAGGCTTTTCTTTTAATTTAATTTAATTTATTCACTCACCAACCTTGCTGTCCGAATGAGATGTGACTTTGGGACCAAAATGGGCAGTGTTCGTCTTCTTCGTTCTTTCACAACAGATGGAGTTTTCGCTTGACGAAAGACAAAGGCAGAAAAGGGCAAAAATAAAAAAATAAAAACACAGAAAAACCCAAATAGAAAAAAAAA
>NW_010379825.1:0-340 GCF_000414095.1 Morus notabilis
AAAAAAAAAAAAAATTTGAGTGGGTGCGGCATAAATCCACCACTGGACACACCTATCTCCCAGAAAACCACCTCACCACGAAGCCAAGATCTCCAAAGGCGCATCCCCTCTGGTGACCACATGCGTCTCACGCAAACATAAGCAACGACAGAGCCACTCTCAACACCACAAACTCAAAGAACGGAACCAATCACAAACGGTGGGGATCCAGTAGAGCTCCAAAGAAGTAGACGCAACGCCAACAACCACCCAATACAACCTCGTCAAAAACCCATCTCCATTAATGAGAAGTCCAAACCACCATCCCTAGGGCCGGATCCGATGGCAAGTTGGAACACTG
>NW_010379826.1:0-340 GCF_000414095.1 Morus notabilis
CCCCGCCGGGAATCCATGAACTCCGCTTTTCTCGGCGATTTTGTAGTACAACTCTCCAACAGATGCACCAGCCTGGACAAAAGCGACTTCTTTCTCTATGTCTACTTTAATGGAACGAAAATTGTTTAGATCGATGATCACGAAAGGAGAGAAATGATCGGAGATATAAGATAAGCCTTCGTAGTCGTGTCCCCCGCTTCGAACCCTGATTTGGATATCGTTTTGCGTGGAGCAAACTACTGCTGCTTGGACGTGGGATTCGTGGAACGGGGTGAGAATGATTTCGGGTTTTAACCGCGACGGCGTTTTTAAAAATCTTCTGTTCCTGATAGAAGATTGT
>NW_010379827.1:0-340 GCF_000414095.1 Morus notabilis
ATATATATATATATATATATATGAAAAACCAAACTGTCACCAAAGCAGTGACAATTAACATACGACATACAAACATCACAAATTATCAAAAGAGCCAGCTTTGACGAACAAACTCATTAAAATATCTACATGGAGTCCACCAGGAGTCCAGACCCAAAAGGCCTCTGGTTGTAGCAGTCGAGGTTATTCCCATAACCAACCTTAAATATATCACAGTACCTCTTGTAGAACCCAATCCGGTCCTCCACGGCGGCGTTCCAGCCTTTGCCACATTCAAGCCCTCCGTTTATGATGTTTGTGATCGCGCCGTAGCCCGCAGCTCGACCAGCCGACGTGTCGG
>NW_010379828.1:0-340 GCF_000414095.1 Morus notabilis
TATAAATATTTGGTTCAGGTTATAATCATTTGTTGTCAAGAACATATACCATGAGTAATTGGAAACAAATCTAGCAATATGCACGGCTGCCATCTATATTAATACGGAATTTAAGCCATAGGTAACAAAAATTAGTATAGAAATAAAATATTAAATCTATGTACAGAAATAAGGTATAGTTTTTTATTACATTATAAAGTAATTGCAGTATATAAAAAAATAAAGAAACATCTAAAAGAAATAATGTTGTATATAAATATTTGGTTCAGATCATATTCATTTATTGTGAATAATATATACCATAAGTAATTGAAATAAAATCTGGCAATATACATGGCTA
>NW_010379829.1:0-340 GCF_000414095.1 Morus notabilis
ATAAAAAGTTGCAAAACAAAAATTAACTATAGACACAGAAAACATTGACCTGACAAAATACCAACAACAATAATATTAGAAATTTGAGGAAAAATCTAAAGCAGTTACTATAGACTCACACCCTTACCTAATACTTGTTTGTCGACCTGTATCAACAAACCACACATATCGTGAGAAAAAAACTAATGAGCTGACTTCCATCTTCAGATAACAACAGAAATTACTAAAATCAAAGAAGAGTCAAACAAATGCAGCAATATTAAACAAAAACAAAATAACAATAAAAATAAAAGAGAAAGAGGGAACTGCATTGGATCATGGGCGCATGGACAAAAAAAAA
>NW_010379830.1:0-339 GCF_000414095.1 Morus notabilis
ATATATATATGTGTGTGTATATATATATATATATATATATATATATAGAGGTTAAAGAGTGAGGAAGAAATTCTTTTGATGATCATATTATTAAATGTCATTAAACACGATCAGGATTTGTAAGTTGCGTAGGATAATAGAATGTTTTGTTTCGTTTTTTTTTTTAATAAGAGTGGAGGAAGAAAAATCTTTTAACAATAACTTTATTATGTCATTAAACATGATCGCGATATGTCAGAATTTTTCAACTTTTCATTACTTGATGTGGTCATTAAATTAATGATTCAAGCACAACTCAGTTTTAAGGAGTCTTCTTTTTATGATTAAAATGAAATGAAA
>NW_010379831.1:0-340 GCF_000414095.1 Morus notabilis
AGAGAGAGAGAGAGAGAGAGAGGAGGCATGGGGTAAAACAGGCATTTTTTTTAATTTGTCATTAAATTCAGCTTTTTTTTTCACCCTAGAAATTATTTTTATTCTCCCCTAAATACAGGCCATCTGACTATTTTCCAAAATATGCAGCCCAAAAACCAAGTGACTCTATTTTTTTTAATTTTAGGTCTCGTTCACTTTATAAATTTTAATTTTTTAATTTGAGTTGAAATGTGATATTTTTTTAGAGTTTTTACTATAATAAAAAAAATAGATGTGACATTTTCTGAAATATTTTACTGTAGAAACTTAAAATTAAAAACTCAAATCGGTGAAGTGAACG
>NW_010379832.1:0-340 GCF_000414095.1 Morus notabilis
TTATTATTTTTAATGATTTTTTCTCTTTTTTGTGAATGGAGAAGGTGATTGTTAGAGAGATTAAAGTAAACAAAACAAAAAATAATAATATACTGTGTTGTTGCATGGAATTAGGAAGAATAGAATACGATAATTTTTGAGTATATTGTGTTTGGACAAACATTTTAAAAGACTGGAGTGGATAAAATTTATTCAGCTTATTGCCGAATCCCCTTCTAATTTTTATGGGGATTCAACGATCTCCTACAAAAGTACAAGATTTAGGAGACGTTTGGTTTATGGATTATAATCATAAGATTAAAATTATTTTTGATTTACGTGTATTTTTTATGAGAGAAAA
>NW_010379833.1:0-340 GCF_000414095.1 Morus notabilis
TGACATTTAATTTGTTATTTTTGGTATTTTAGTAGCTATATGGTTAAAACTTTAGTTTCAATTTGAAAATTTTAAATTTAAAGTATAGATCTATTATTGATTGAATGTAAGTTAAAAAATTTATAAATCTTTTTTTGGAAGAATAAAATTTATGATATTTTTTCTTTGAATGTTTAAATTAGTTTAAATTTAAGTTAAATTTTAAATCAAAGAATTATCAAAATAGTCTTAAAATAGTAAATTAAATTTCAATTTCAGTTAAAAAGTGAGAGGTTTTTTGTTAATATTTTATTGCTCTGGTATGCAATTATCGTTTACATTTTGTAACATATATATATAT
>NW_010379834.1:0-340 GCF_000414095.1 Morus notabilis
TTTTTTTTTTCTCTCTCTTTTTATTCTTTTCTTTTTTTGGTGAATAATTTTGCGTAGAAGTAATTTGTATGGTTTTGAGAAGAGATAATCTGTATAATAGAAAGGAGAAAATAGATCACTATGCACACTCACTTTCAACCAAATCACTATCGTTTTGGTTGAAAATTTTCAATCAAAACGTGGTCGTTTTGATTGGAAAGGGAGTTTGTTTGTTTTTTCTTTTCCTTCTTTCCCATTGAGTTGGGCTTTGTGATCTTCTCTCTTGCTGCTCTGCTGCCATCTCCCTCCTCGGTCCTTCGATTTGAGATTCTCACAGGTTTCTCTCTCTCTCTCTACTCTG
>NW_010379835.1:0-340 GCF_000414095.1 Morus notabilis
AACTAGATTGTTGAAACCTTATTCATTTTAAGTCTTTATCACTTTTTTCTTTTCTTTGTCACATATGGTAAAACCTATGCACTTCTGGTATTTGTGTCATTGTGGAAGCATCAGTCACAAATTCCAAGTCAAATTTCCAATTCAAACTGGTATTTTACTGGATTAGGTAAGGACCACTCATATTGCTGAAGTACAAACATCCACATGGTGATTCATTACGAAACATAATAAGATATTTTGATAGTTAGACAAGGTTATCCATGCATAAGAAATCAATTAAAACCCTGACTCCCAGAAAATAATAATAATAATAATAATAATAATAATAATAATAATAATA
>NW_010379836.1:0-340 GCF_000414095.1 Morus notabilis
CAGTAAAAAGCTCTCACATAGAATTACATCTCAACTCGAATTAAAAATTCGAATCAGCGAACTAAACGGGTCATACACAATCAATGGAACACTGGAGTCTAGATGGCTCCTCAGCTACTTGGACTGGTCACCTAAAGGCCAAGGCTAACAGCAAAAACTAGTTTATGCCGGCAACTTTTTTTTGTTTTCTTTTTTTTAGACTTTCAACTATGCGTATGCCACGTGAGTAGGTCTTATATTAGGTAAATCTTGGTCAAAGGTGACTCTTGGTGCTGTAGCTCAAATAATATTAAAGTGACGACAATGAGTATGAAGGTAGAGAGAGAGAGAGAGAGAGAGA
>NW_010379837.1:0-340 GCF_000414095.1 Morus notabilis
TTGCAAGACAGGATATGCAGTTTGACTACCTGGCACAGTTCACTACAAGTTTGGGGGCAATGTATTCCAATTGTGCACTTAATTCTGGACCTGATGGAATTGTATTTCCTCAACCTCTGACTTTGCCGCCATACACTCTAGCCAGACGCCACCATCCTACACCTACACCTTCTGCACCTCCTCCTGCTTCCAACGAAAACACTGACTGACAACTACTCAGGGAAGCCCTCTACACTATCTTGTTTTACTTTTCCATTGAGGACAATGTCAGTTTAAAGTTTGGGGGAGTTAACTATCTTATTTTATTTTATTTTATTCAGTTCAAAAATAATAATAATAA
>NW_010379838.1:0-339 GCF_000414095.1 Morus notabilis
TTTTTTTTATGTGTTTATGGATTTGACTCTCTTACCTTCTACTAGTTGCTTGGAAACTTTATTTTTTTTGAATTTTTGATTTTGCATGTGTTCATTTGTTATTTTGTTGGCTTTTGCTATTTCTTACAGGTCAATAGTTGCTTTGCTGGAGGAGATGACATTTTGTTGGAACATTTTGTCGAGGAGATTTTTCCCACCATCATTCTTTGATATAATGCGTGTTGAAGTAGTTCGAGCAAGTCTCAGTTAAATAGAGCACATTTTGGATACTTTGATATATCTAGTTTCTGTTTTCCTTGTTTTGAATGTTAAGGTTTTGGACATTGTATGAATTATGTT
>NW_010379839.1:0-340 GCF_000414095.1 Morus notabilis
GTCGTTTGATACATGTTGCATGCTTTGTGCGTGTACGGACGAATGGATGATAACCGGCTTTAAAGAAGAGCTCAAATGTCAAAACCCATGAATTAAATCAATTAATTAATTACATATAATAACAGAGATTTTAGGTTTTTATTTCAATAAGATCACAAAGATCAACAAGATTACAACTTTGCTACATATTCCCTGCCTTCCATATCTTCTCTTCTTCTTATGTGTTTTTTTGGATCTTACTCTTTACATTGCCGATCAGGATTCCTACGCTGCACAATGATAGGGTATCGCTTCTGAGTCCTAGTGGTTGGGAAGAACACCAACTTATCCTCTTCAGCAG
>NW_010379840.1:0-340 GCF_000414095.1 Morus notabilis
CGGTAACTTCACACCCATTTGTCTTCAAGGTTCTACGATCGAGTTTTATCACGGACAAAAGACTGCGAATTGACTCTTGATTTAATAAAAAGGGGAAAAAAATCCCATTAATCCATTAAAAAATAATAATATAAGCAATATCCTGACATCTTATTACTTATTTTTACTGACAGTATAATGCTAGGATACCAATTAAATCTTACAAATCTCAATTTTTATATATCAATTAATATGATAGGTGAGTTGTCATATTTTTATTGGTAGATGTAATCTTTTTCGTAATAATATTTTAAACACTTATAATATAAAAATGATAACTCACATACTACATTAATTGATA
>NW_010379841.1:0-340 GCF_000414095.1 Morus notabilis
AAAAGGTGCATTTTGAACCCCAGCCATTGGGTGGCACAAGTTGTTTGATGTACGCCCGGGGGCCTTGTCCCTTGCTTTACGTGACCAGGCGGCCTCAACTGCACCATTTGCGCGTGGGTAGGGCCTCGCCCTTGACCTTGCGCGTGCAGGTGGCCACGGTCGTGCCCTAGGCCGCACTTGGGACCTCATCCCGACGAGGTATTTCCTCCAAAAAAAAATTTCACCTTGTTTTATTACAAATTTGAAATTTTCTTTCAAGGATGCTGAGATAAATGAAATGATCATTTCATCACAATTTCAAATCTTTTGACAACATTTGAAATTTTTTTACTTTTTGAAA
>NW_010379842.1:0-340 GCF_000414095.1 Morus notabilis
TGCCCATTGGCTGTCCCGGGGAAAGCTCGGGGTTGTCCTGGATGCCCCGGGACCGTCTTGGGGCTGCCCCGGAGCAGTCCCGGGGTTGTCCTTGGGTTGCCCCGGAACTGTCCTGGCGAGGCCCCAGGGCTGTCCCGGGGGTGTCCTGGGGTAGTCCCGCGGGTTTCCAGGGGGTGCCCCGACGATGTCCAGGGGCTATCCCGGGGATGTCGTGGGGGTGCCCCGGGGGTCCCCTGGGGTTTTCCCGGGGGTGCCCCGGGACTTTCCGGGGGCAGTCCTATGGCTGTCCCGAGAATGCCCCGGGGCTGTCCCGCGAGTGTCCTGGGGCTGTGCCGGGGGT
>NW_010379843.1:0-340 GCF_000414095.1 Morus notabilis
CTTGAACTGAATATAAATTGCGTGCGCTAACTTTAATTACTTCTTAATAGTTTATATAAATTAATAAATTAATTAAATTATTATTTTTATTCATAATTAATTTAATTATTAATCATAACTGAATAAGTTATTATTTATAATTATTTATAATTTATCTGATTATAAATTATAATTTAATAAATTTATTCATAATTTATCTGATTATAAATTATAATTTAATAAATTATGATCTATTAATTTTTATAATTAAAAATTAACTTATATATTTTCTTAAATTTTTTATATTGACAGATTTTCTTATTTTTTAATTGTCCAAAAAAAACTAATTACTTTTTGTTTA
>NW_010379844.1:0-340 GCF_000414095.1 Morus notabilis
AGGTTCTTCCACATGCCAAGGGCTTGTTTCTGTCTCAACGAAGGTATATTCTTGATCTTCTTACTCGTACTCATATGACAGATGCAAAGGTAGTTACTACACCACTTGCTACTGCTACTACACCACTTGATATTGCTACTACACTTACTATTCATTTCGGTACGAATCTTACTAATCCTCTTAAGTACCGGACCATAGTTGGCAGTTTGTAGTATTTGTCGCTCACTCGGCCTGATATTGCCTATACGGTGAATAAACTCTCCTAGTTTATGCATCGTCCTACCAGTGATCAGTGTTGGACTTTCGGGCGGCGGGCATGCCCGATGCCCGAAAATTTTCA
>NW_010379845.1:0-340 GCF_000414095.1 Morus notabilis
AAAAAAAGCCATTTTCATTTATAATTAATGTGGGGTATATTAATAGGTTCTAATATAATTTTAATAAAAGAAAATTGTAATAAACATATATTGTGAATTGATGGGAGTATTAATGAATTTTTGAGTGTAAATATTAGTACATTAGTACATTATGAGACGGTGAAAATTAACAGTGAAAATGAGTCGATGCAACACTAAGGTACAAAAATATGTATGCAGATAGATAAATAATCAATGGATAACGATTTTATTTTTAATTTAAATGTGAGAAAAAAAATTAAAAGGAATAAAATTATTTTGCTACTATTTATTGTAGAGAACATATTCTTGATAATTTATA
>NW_010379846.1:0-340 GCF_000414095.1 Morus notabilis
AATATAAGGGGTTTGCTTAGACTGATTTTGGTGACATTAGAGCAAGAATCTGAAGGCCCCAAACTCTTTCCATAGTCCATCAGCTCTATATGTAAGTTTTTGTATTTTTTTTTTAATCACATCAAAATATCTGAAGAAGAATTCAAAACAGACAAAAGAAAACAAAGGTTGTGTTTGGAGTTATTTTTATTTTTCACATTTTTTGAGAAGGAAAAAATGAAAACAAGAGAAAAACGGCGTTTGGTACAATTAAAGATAAAAAATAGAAATGAAAACGATTTTTTAATTTATTGTAAAATGAGAGAGAAATGAAAAATGACTTTTAATCGTTTTTCATTTT
>NW_010379847.1:0-340 GCF_000414095.1 Morus notabilis
AGGGAAATAAGACATTTTGGCCAAAACTAAAAGAAAAAGAAAATGAAGCCCTTCAGCAGCCCAGCCGTCCGCCAGCCGAACCAGCCGAGCCGAGTCGCGCGAGCCTCACCCGTGCTGCCACATGTCACCGTCTGGTGCGTCATAGGTCTGTGGGACCCAGCTGTCCCCGCGCATACGCGCGTTTGGCGCGCATAGCCTTCCCACCCGGGCAGGCACGTTTCCTTGCTTCCTCCGCGTGGGCCCAGCTGTTTCTTCATCTCCATGAATCAGCGAGCACCACGTGTCACAATTGATGCAGCTGTCGGCCATTTCTTCATTTCTGCGAATCACAGCGCGACAC
>NW_010379848.1:0-340 GCF_000414095.1 Morus notabilis
GTTTTTTAATTTTTTTTGGTTTTCTTTTTGCCTTTTGGATGGATCTGTCGTCCATCTTTAATCTTTTCTGTACCCTTTGCTCTGTGTTTGTTTTTTAATAAAATTTTCACTTGTTTCTTATCAAAAAAACATGTATTTGCAATACTTGTATTTGTTGAATCCATAACCTAATAGCTACATGAAAATCTTGTGCCTGCTTCTGTTTAACATTATCTTGGTTTTTGAGGTTTTAGTTTTTGCTATGTTTTTACTACTTTTGTGTACTTCGACAGAGACAGATACGTAGCCATACATACAAGTGGTTTTTAAATGTTCAAGAGAGTGGGACCAATGAACAAGT
>NW_010379849.1:0-340 GCF_000414095.1 Morus notabilis
TAAATTTGTTTTGCAGTTGAGCTTTTTTTATCATTTTGATCGAAACATTGATCTTTACTGTTTCTCTCATGCTTTCATTACATCTATTTTGTTCTTCTTATTCGGTCAATTTCCACACTTTTTTATATGATAGATTTTGTTCTTCCTAACGTTTGTCTTCATTATCATATTTCTGCATTTTTTGTCTCCGATTTTCTGTTTACTAAAATTTTATCTTGCAATTTTAAAAAACAAGAGAAAGAAGCAAAACAACAGCAATGTTTCATCATATAAAAGTTTAAACAAAAACACTATATATATCTATATCTATATATAAATATAGTTGTATATATATTTACAG
>NW_010379850.1:0-340 GCF_000414095.1 Morus notabilis
AGGGTACCAATATGAAATTTTTCTAAAGAAAAGACTTACATATCCAATAAGATTGAGAGGATCCTCAGAATGGTAGCAGCTGTTGTTTTTCTTCCCGCTTACAAACTCAAAAGTATGACTCCAAAACTGAAGAAATCGGTTTTTACCAAGACAATGCTATTCATGACATACTCTGAAGACATGCAACTAATGAAATGATATTAATTTGTAGCCATTTAAAATGACAGTAAAGACATGCACAAACTAAAGATAAAACTTAATATGATACTTGCTATGTTCCAACAACTCTGCTTGTGTTTTCTTCGGATTCATTCAAAGCAAATATGCGAGCCATGCCAAA
>NW_010379851.1:0-340 GCF_000414095.1 Morus notabilis
TACCCTATTAAAATTTTTCATCACTATTGAGTTTTTATTAAAATATTATTAAAATAAAAATTTAAGTTTTGACCTACCTAAACACAAATTCAAATAGATTCTTAATTTAAATCATAACTCAAAATGTACACATCTAAATACAAACTCAAATTAAAGTTTAACTCAAATTATACTTAAATATACCTTTAACTCAAATTAAAGTATGAAGTCAAGTCACAATTACCTAAAAAATGCAAATGAACAAGTTGTAGATAAACTAATACGTGTAAATAAGAATATTGCTAAAGAAAATATTTATGCACGATTTAATCGGCAAGAATAGTCAACACGTGAAACCCTT
>NW_010379852.1:0-340 GCF_000414095.1 Morus notabilis
TTAAACAATTCCATTATTTTTATTCAGAATATTTTTAATTGGAATTTGTTTAGTTTTCGCTTCATTATTTGTAGATGAAAAGTAGTGTAAAAAGCTACACAAGAAGAAGCTATGAAAAGTCATGTTTTCAGCCAATCTAAATTGCCAAGCCAAGCCGAGAGAAGGAGAGTGAGCCGCCAAGCCAACTCTGCGTGGGCCCCAGTTGTTTTGCACGTTTCCCAGCTCTTCCCACGTTCCCCCAGCGCTTCGCGCACGCGTCATCAGCACCTTGCATGGACCAACTCGCGTTTCCTCGATGCGTAACCAGAAGTGCGTTTCATCCCAGTTCAGCGTGGGTCCC
>NW_010379853.1:0-341 GCF_000414095.1 Morus notabilis
TGGTTTACCGTGGATCTCCAGCAAGTTTCACGAGTGTGTCGCGGCTTATTACAATAGTCACACCATATACATCTCTTCTCATCTAGTTTCCTTGCAGTGTCACGGCTGATATAGGCTTCGACTGTGGTAAGAGCAGAATTTTCTGTGTTATTTCCAGAATTTCCAAAGACCTTACCGAGCATGACTAGGCGACGACTCTCCTCCCGACGAACTTCAGAAAAGACTTCTCCAAGAGAGGGCAGGGGCTGTCTCCCAATTACCCTTCCTCTAACCTCATCAAATTCCACATTCAAGCCAATCAGAAATTTGAAAATCCGGTTGTCGTCCACGGTTTTTCTGTA
>NW_010379854.1:0-341 GCF_000414095.1 Morus notabilis
GAGCAACGATCCGTTCTGTGACTGTTGGTCGATAACGTCGAGGAGGAACGGGCCAAGCTGGGCATCGATGCCACCGATACCCAGATCGTCGATAATCAGCAGCTCAGCTCGTATCAATTGCCGGCGGAGCTTTGGCATGGTGTGGTCAGCAAAAGAGAGGATTATTTCTTCAAACAGCTTGGTCGCGGTGCGATACAGCGTTGGTCGACCAAGACGACAGGCTTGATTCCCGAGCGCGCAAGCGAGCCAGGTTTTACCGGTGCCTGTAGCACCAGTGATGATAACGTTCTGACGTCGTGCCAACCAATCGCACTCTCCAAGGGACATGACAGTATTTCGGT
>NW_010379855.1:0-341 GCF_000414095.1 Morus notabilis
AAAAAAAAAAATCTCTATATCTCGTACATTAGCCAGAAAGCAATTAGGACGCAAATGGGACCCACTGGAAGAGCATTTGCTACTTGCTAGCTTCTCTAATACGTAATTTAGGTTAACATTGCATGTTAATGTAATAGTTTGCGGAGTGGTCAAAAGTTCAAGAAACTTTCGAAATTCACTGCAAAAATTGTCAAAAAGCACGTCGCCAATCATGCGAAGTATGCCAACATATTAAAGATTAGTTGTTGATTCTAATGATTAATTACAGACGTAAAAGATGGACAATTGTTATCACAGCACGTTAAGTTTGTTCGTTTTGCATATCAGTTACATTTTTTTTT
>NW_010379856.1:0-341 GCF_000414095.1 Morus notabilis
ATATATATATATATATATTTAGGTAGGGACATATATGTGAAGAAATTATTTTAAGGGACATATAAGAATCACATTAGAAAGACGAAAAAAAGAATGCATAGTGGGGAAAAAAGATAAAATTAAATAAGGGGATAGAAAAAACAAAATGAATGACTAAAGAAACAAATTAAAAAGAAATGAAGACAAAAACAAAAACAAAAAGAAGAAAAGCAAAATCATAAATGTTAAAAAAAAAAAGATGAAACGGGAGAGCCACTTTTGCGGGTTTTAGATATTTAGAAAAAGATGTGTAGACTAATAATATGGATATAGATGTATAGATTCTAAGTGAGGAAAAAAAC
>NW_010379857.1:0-341 GCF_000414095.1 Morus notabilis
CTCTACCCCTACTTTGTCAGTACTTGATGCATATTTGGTTCTTAAGTTGTCTTTCAATCTTCTTTCTATAGGACAACTTTGTGATCTGGGCCTTGAATTGAAATTTACTAACATCGGTTGTGACGTACAAGATCCCCAAACAGGACATGGTAATTGGGATAGGCTATAGAGTTGGACAATTGTTTACGCTAGACTTTCTACAACTCCTATCCAAGTTCAACTATTCAGTTACACTTGCCACCACTTCTTCCAGTCTTTGGCATTCTCATCTTGGTCATGCCTCACTCCCCCTTGTTAAACATCTTGCATCTAGTGGTCTTTTGGGTGATGTTTCTTTTCAG
>NW_010379858.1:0-341 GCF_000414095.1 Morus notabilis
AAAAAAAAAAAAAAAAAAAAAAACTTTTAAGATTGGAAATTTTAGTATATGTGATGATTATAAAATTGGTGCTATTGGAACGGAGAAAGTCGTGAGAAACTAATAAGGATGTATATTTTGTGGTAACATGACATCAGAGATCAGTCATGTTGCCCTTAGTGCAAGCAACTTTAGATTATGACAAGTTAACGCGCGGCTGACAAAAACCATGTTGGACTTTGGATTAATTAGTTCGATTGTCTTAATTTTCTTTCTACGTGACTGAATAAAACCATCTAACTTAATTAAGGGCTATTATTTGAGGGAAAACACCTTATTTATAATATTGATCACTCTATACC
>NW_010379859.1:0-340 GCF_000414095.1 Morus notabilis
AAAAAAAAAGATATGAAGAAAAGGGTATTGTTACATAGCAGCTAATTTTACCGCATTACTTGGTAAAAAGAAAAGTAATAACCATCAAATACGAAATGTACAAAAACGACGTAAAATACAACATTAACAAACAAGAAGTCAAGAATAAATTATGTAAATTATAAACAAAATAGAGCTGGCAATAGCTCAAAAGTCCAAATACATGAAGCAACGATCTCCAAGATGCAGGGAAAATAAACACTTGATTATAAACGACCTCAAAATTAGAAAACTACAATAACCAAAAACGACAAACATAAAATAAATAACATAAAACCGACAACGACAAAAAAAAAAAAAA
>NW_010379860.1:0-340 GCF_000414095.1 Morus notabilis
TGGTGATTATTGAATAAAGTCTCTGGCAAAAGGTCGCGAAGTGAATGTAGAACAATTTGGTCCGAACCTTTATAAATCTCCGGTGTGAATGTGATTTTTTTTTCTTTTTGTGTTTTTGCAAATTAGCTCGTGGAATTTTTATTCAACATAGGAGTTTGAGCAAAGATTTCAGCTAGGTGAAGAATCCAATTACCTAATCAGTATTTTCATACATTCGAAAACACTAAACGTTGAAAACGAAGAAAATTGTCCCGTAAAAAAATGGATTGTTAAATTTCTGGTTAAAATGACTTGTGATTCCATCTACTAATAAGATTACATCTACTAATAAGATTACTTG
>NW_010379861.1:0-341 GCF_000414095.1 Morus notabilis
TTTTTTTTTTTTCAATCTGACCGATCAGTCAAAAATTGCATCAAACAATAGAATCTCTAGTTTCTTACCAATTATCAAAGCTGACTGAAAAGCGGTCCTTCTCTCTTTGACTATGTGAATGCCAATATGGTCCTGGGTGCACTAATGAGTGTAATTCTAGTTCTTTCTCTGATCACCCACCAACAACCAAAGTCAATTCCAGTCTTCTGCTTCGAACCACATCAAGCAACACTGTGCAGCAATGCATTTTTTCCGCGGAGCTTCCTACAATAAGAACCCTAACAATAGTGCATGTTTTCAAATGTTGAATATAATTAAAATCAAATTGAAATAAAAAAAAA
>NW_010379862.1:0-341 GCF_000414095.1 Morus notabilis
TCCTTGTAGGTCACCTGTATGTTGGCTGGAACCAGAGGATCGACATACCACTAGACCAGAAGTTATTCAAGAGAATAATGAGAAGATAACTCTTATTCGGGAACGGTTGTTAACGGCTCAAAGTCGTCAAAAGAGCTATGCTGACAGAAGGCGCAGGCCTTTGGAATTCTAGGAAGGAAACTTCATTTTGTTGAAGGTTTCCCCACGTAAAGGAGTTGTTCATTTTGGTGTGAAAGGGAAGCTTGCACCGAGGTACGTTGGACCATTTCTGATCGTGCAACGAATCAGAGTTGTGGCGTATCGTCTGGCTTTACCGCCTGAGTTATCTCACGTGCATGACG
>NW_010379863.1:0-341 GCF_000414095.1 Morus notabilis
GACTCTAAATCATTATTCATTACAATATCAATAGGTCTCCGGTCACAATACCAATATCCGGTTGAGAACTTGAGATACCGATATCGGGCCACAATACTAATATCCTGCTGAGATACCCACAATACCACTGGTCGTCGTAGTGACCGGAACATCTAAATATTTTTAAAAAAAATCACAAATAATACACAGAAAAACACAAAAAATTCACAAAATACACAAATCCATACAAAAATTTTATAAAAAAAGAATAAAAAAAATAAAAAGAAAAAGAAAAAACTCAGCGGTTATAAAAAAAAAAAAAAAACAACGTCGGCGTACCAACACCATAGTGAAGGCCTCCC
>NW_010379864.1:0-341 GCF_000414095.1 Morus notabilis
CCTCTCCAACGCCTCCACCACCGACTCATCCGCCGCCCCCGGCATAGATCTGGACTCGCCAAAATTCTGAAAAACCCAGCCGAATGGATCTTCATCACCATCACCATCATCATAAACTTCATCATCACCATCATTATTATCAATAACAAGTGGGAGTACTCTTGAATGTTCAGCCAACCTTTGAAACTCTTCATGTGGGACAGTCGAGCGCCTCTCAATCCATATCATCATCACAGCCCGATTGTAGACAGTATCACCGGCGCTACGTGCGGCGACCTCCGATATCCTCATCACGACCTCGTAGAGGCCACCATGCAAGGCTTCTTGTTCACGAGAGTCAA
>NW_010379865.1:0-341 GCF_000414095.1 Morus notabilis
ATATATATACACATATATATAGTTGTTTCAGCTCTTATAATTGGAAATAATTTCTATTCGGCTCAAAAGTCCAAATACACTAGTATAATTGACTTGGACTTGGCAAACATTTTTCGAGCTCTATAATACCATTTTAACAGATAATGATTGGGTCAAAGTCGTTGTCGATGTTTTATGGAGTTTCAATTACTCGGCAGTTTGTGTTAATAGTTGGAATTTGTTGAAAGTAAGAATTTAATTATGGTGATTAACTTCAAAATCTATAGCAGTTCTCGATAAAATCGTACATGCATTTTGGAGCTTCTGGAGACTAGAAAGCAATTCCATTGCTTAGTGTTCAT
>NW_010379866.1:0-341 GCF_000414095.1 Morus notabilis
GTAAAAAATTCTCAGAAACAGTCACATCTAACTTTTTTACTACAGTAAATAGCTTTCACATAAAGTCACATCTCAACTCGAATTATAAATTCGAATCAGTGAACTAAACGAGCCCTAAGTCGATGAGGCAGAGGACTAATAATTAATGGGGTACTAAGGATAGTCAAAATATGTATTTCTAGCAAAACAAACGCCGGCTCATCTTTAGACTTTAGTCAAATCAAGCTCAAATTTAAATTTTTTTTTAAGAGAAAAACACTGTAATAGAATCAAAATTTTAGATTTAAATGCACGAAATAAACGAGCCTTAAACTTTAGTCATGCTGGAAATGGAGACACTT
>NW_010379867.1:0-341 GCF_000414095.1 Morus notabilis
CCTGCCAGAGGGTACCCAAATTCACCCTGTGTTTCATGTTTCCCAGATTCGTCGGGCTATTGGTGTCATTCAGTCCTCCCACCAGCTTCCCCCTCAGCTGTCCGCCGATCACGAGCTTTTGGTGGAACCCGAGCAGGTATTGGGAGTTCGCCCCGAAACGGCCGGTCAACCCGGTGTGCTCGAAGTGCTGCTTCAGTGGCGTGGACTTCCCGCCTTTGAGGCTACGTGGGAGCCATTTTCCATTATTCAGCGGCAATTTCCAAGGACAAGGTGAAACTCTGGGCGGCGGGTAATGTTAAGGCCCCGATCAGGTTCACCTACGCTAGGAGACCAAAGGCCTA
>NW_010379868.1:0-341 GCF_000414095.1 Morus notabilis
CAAATATTGTCGAATATAAGATCTTAGATGTCAAAATTTAAAGTTTGATGTCCCACGTAAAAATGATGAAAAATTCACATATCATGAGAGCAATTTCATCCCTCTATGATTTTATGTAGACGGATCAAATGACAATACAAAATGACCCCGTTGATACATGCACGTTTCCGGCTGTGGGACCACATGTGGGGTAGCCATCACGCGATCTACATGCCAATTCATACTAGTACTATTGATTGGGACCAGTGAAATGAACGAGACCTCTCTATACTCAGTAAGACAATTTTGTCCTTACTTTGGCTTGACCTTTGGAAGTAGGGCTGACAACCTAGATAGCTACA
>NW_010379869.1:0-341 GCF_000414095.1 Morus notabilis
AAAAAAAAAAAAAAAAAAACAAAAACAAGTAATCTGCATCAATAATTTGTTAAATACTAAAACGTGTTCTTCAGCGCGTGCTAGAAACTGCATATTACCTTAGTATAATTTGCTTTGTCCAATTTCCTAGTCTGAAGCACAAAAGAAAATAATAAGTTTCAAAACTTGTTACGTTTTGATTTATATTATTATTTGACTGCTGAAATGTAAGTATCATTGACAAACCTCATACAGTAACCACAAGGACAAAGTTGCGTGAACGGGCACCATTATGTAGGGCTTGAAAGCCTTCAAACAAGAAACGACAAAAGAAACTTCTTTATTAGTTCTTATCTTCGCAT
>NW_010379870.1:0-341 GCF_000414095.1 Morus notabilis
AATTTTTAATTTGAGTTGAGATGTGATTTTATGTGAGAGTTTTTTACTACAGTAAAAAAGTTAGATGTGACTGTTTTGAGAGTTTTAAATTGTAACAAAACTCAAATCGGTGAAATGAACCGGATCCACGTGGAATATGAATTTTTTTCACTGAGATAAATTTCTGATATAACTTGCTCAAAAATCTAATTGTGGAGAATGTACAGTCTATCATGATTCTCGGGTTTAGCTAATAGATTTTAAATGCGTGATATTGTTTGATAAAGGCGTTCTGATAGTAATTTCATTACGGGAAAAGAGGTTCCCTCTCCTCAAAGCTGTTAGGGGAAGTCAAAATGATC
>NW_010379871.1:0-341 GCF_000414095.1 Morus notabilis
AAAAAAAAAAAAAAAAAAAGTAGGTACATGAAAGTACTGAGACGCACTATCTCGATTTTGTTTGTAATCTTGTTCTGAATTCTCTTTTTTCTTTGTTTCAGAATGTGAAGGTTGTTTTTGACGCTGCTATAAAGGTGGCTTTGAGGCATCCAAAGGCGAAGAAAAAGCAAAAAAAGCAAAGATCATGTTCTTTTCTCTAAAATATTCAGACTGATGTTAATATGTCCCTTTTGTTATCTAATGTTATACATGAATTTTGTTCTTTAGTTCACATGTCATTGAGAACTCGAATATTCTTGCCCCTTTTCTCTTTTAAGGGGTATAAATTGAAGATGTAACTA
>NW_010379872.1:0-341 GCF_000414095.1 Morus notabilis
AAAAAAAAAAAAAAAAAAGTTATAAACTGTAACCCACTTCACTTAATAATAAAAATTTATATATCGTAAAATGAAAAACTATCGATCATATTTTTATATTTCCCCACCATTCTATACCCGTATGTGTATACATATCCAAGTAAGTAATTTTTGCATTGCAATAACAAAAATAAATAATAATATAATACTAATAATTTCGAATGTTGCATTTGTATATATCTCAATAGCACCTTAATTTGTCCAAATAACCTTATCTTTTTCTCAAAAGAAATTGTAGACTTAAGTATAGTCCGTAGTAGTTGTGCGCCTCTTTAATTTTCTCTCGTTAGAATTTGGTACAC
>NW_010379873.1:0-341 GCF_000414095.1 Morus notabilis
CTAACCATTTGCCATGCATACCTCATTATCCAATTAATTTAAGAAAATTGCTGAATTTATCCTTAATGTTATAAGTCTAAATTTTTAGCCATTATTCTTAGTTAATATAATTAAAAAATGTATTAATTAAGAGTAAGAGATATAAATTCAATTCTATATACTTAAAGATGTATTTATCTCTTTTCTCTAATAAAAAATTAATGAACTCACATTTAAATGTATTGTTTTAAAATTTTTACCGTTTATTTTTAATTAATATTTTTTAATTAATATAATTTTTTAATTAAAAGGCATTAATTAAATATAAGAGATAAAAATCTAAAATTCATACCATTCTAAAG
>NW_010379874.1:0-341 GCF_000414095.1 Morus notabilis
CTAACCATTTGCCATGCATACCTCATTATCCAATTAATTTAAGAAAATTACTAAATTTATCCTTAATGTTATAAGTCTAAATTTTTAGCCCTTATTCTTAGTTAATATAATTAAAAAATGTATTAATTAAGAGTAAAAGATATAAATTCAATTCTATATACTTAAAGATGTATTTATCTCTTTTCTCTAATAGAAAATTAGTGAACTCACATTTAAATGTATTGTTTTAAAATTTTTACCGTTTATTTTTAATTAATACTTTTTAATTAATATAATTTTTTAATTAAAAGGTATTAATTAAATATAAGAGATAAAAATCTAAAATTCATACCATTCTAAAG
>NW_010379875.1:0-341 GCF_000414095.1 Morus notabilis
ATTAAATATAATTCATGATATTATAATAATAAAGAAGAATTAAATAAAATAAATAAATAATAAAAAATGTAATTATAGTAGAAATGTACGGAAATAAAAATTATTACATTAATAAAAATCTAATCTCCTAAATTAGTAGCATTAGTAGAATCATTGTCATTATTATCGGAAGGATTTGGAGGCGGATGGCCTGGACGGACATACAACACATGAAGAGTAACCGCTGGGAAAGTCATGTTGGGGTGCATTTGAGTGATGAAGTTTTGCATCATTCTGACGCTCTCGTACAGCTGGAGGTTTTACTAGTAACTCTGTTGCAAGTATTCGTCTACGTGTGGGTC
>NW_010379876.1:0-341 GCF_000414095.1 Morus notabilis
TTTTCTTCACTTTTGGTAATTTTTTTCTTCTTCTCTCTCTTGGATGAACTCCACGGGTTCTTAACATGAAAAATGACCATTTCATTGTGTTTCTTCACTAATAAACCGACCTCCCCAAAAAGCAAGGATTCAAGTTGCCAATTTTGACTTTTCCATGGACCATGTTGCAAAATTCACCAAAATATCTCACTTCTTCTTCACCAAGTTGGCCGGCCATTCATTCATCTCCCTTTCCACATGTCAAAATATCCTCCATCCATTCTTTTGTTCCTTTTAATCTCAACCATTGATTATTTAATAATTATCCTATTTTGGTTCAGCTTAATTTCCTATCCAGTACG
>NW_010379877.1:0-341 GCF_000414095.1 Morus notabilis
CTACATAGAGATGGTTCGATATTCGAGTCTTTAGGCTTGAGGCTGATTTGATCACCTCTTGAAGGCCCTCCAAACTTATTTGTTGGTTGGTTAAAACCGCGCTAAGCAATGTCAGCAATTCGTTGGCTTCAAAACTGTCCAAATTGTAATTTTTTGTGAGGTTGACAACTTGGTAAGTTTTGGAGAGAGTGTCCAAATTTAGCTCGGCTAGAAGGTGACAATCTTTGAGGGCTCGAATGGCGGGCTCGGATAATGTGGAATGATGGCGTTCGAGGTATGAGTCCACTAGGGACAGGAATTTTTGTGCAGAAGAAAAGGATTTGTTGATGAAAAAACGACAT
>NW_010379878.1:0-341 GCF_000414095.1 Morus notabilis
AAAAAAAAAGAAAGAAAAGAGGCGATAAAGAAACAAAAATTGTGTTTTTCTAACAAGATTGCAAACTAGTATAAGAATAATGAAAGAGAAAAAGAGAGAAAAAAGAAATGAAAAGGAAAAGGAATTGAAGATGTATTTGAATTAGGTAAAGCTGAGCATAATTAACGAAACCATACTTTTGAATCCTATGTGTTGATGCCAAAATCCGGCACAACATGGTAATCAGATTCTGTTCTCTGCCTCTTCTGGTCAGATCCATATCATTGTTCGGCACGAATCTCTAGCATTGTTCTGCTCGGGTCTTAGCACTGCTCAGGACGGATCTCTAGCACTGTTATGCT
>NW_010379879.1:0-341 GCF_000414095.1 Morus notabilis
ATGTCGTCATTTCACTGGCAACAGCTGTTTTATGTGGTTGTCGTTTTTCGATATTATAGTCGTTTTCCCTATAAAGCGTAGTTTATTATTTTATTGTCGTTTTTCACTTCTCATCGTTTTTGTTGATTTTCCATTTCATGTCGTTTTTTCCAAATTTCTCCAATAAAGAATCTATTTTCCGTATTCCAACTGGAATATCCAAACAGGCAACCAAAAGTTTTCCCAACAAAACAATCCTTTTATTTTCCATCACATTTTCGCACAAAACAAACAAGTTCTCCCAAAAAAAAAAAAAAAAAAAAAGCTTTTGGAGCCATACCCGTAACGATGGGCGGCGTAGT
>NW_010379880.1:0-341 GCF_000414095.1 Morus notabilis
TAAATAAAAGTGAATCATCTACAAGTAGTAATAAATTTACAAACAAAGTTGATATTTTCTTCATTTAATTAATTAAAATACCATATAAAAAGTAAGAAATCAGTTTCCATTATAAATGGAGAGCAGAAAAGACAACAATATATACATAATTAATATCGTACTTCTACGTACACTATTATTAGCGCGTACGACGATTACGGTGCACTGCCCACATTGTATGCGCTCTTGCATCCCTTAAAACGTTCATCTCTAATTCTGTATTATAATTCAATGGTTGTCCTTCGTGGTTGTCATTGTCATTGATATCCTCTTCAACATTATGGGGATCAATGTCCGCAACC
>NW_010379881.1:0-341 GCF_000414095.1 Morus notabilis
TTATTATTTTGTTTTTGCATGTTGTGTTCCAATTTTAACCCGACAGTGTAATTTTTGCTAATCAACACGACAATGTATTTAGAAATAAACAATGGCGCTCGTTCATCCTTCCCTTATCCATAAAACGACGATTGTTCCTTTGCGTTTGTGGAAAACGATAGGTTGTTTATTTTAAACGACATCAAACTTAACATTCTGAAAACGACAGCAAAAGTTTAAAATACCTTACTATTGGTAGAAAGAAAAATCAAAATTTCCAAATCCTACGAATACCAATAAATAATTTCATCATTAACATACATAAAAAAAGCTTTTCTTTTTTTGGCATGTAGCATCACAAG
>NW_010379882.1:0-341 GCF_000414095.1 Morus notabilis
AAATATACGTGCATGTTTCAAAGCGTAGAAGTGTCGCTGCCAGCATGCCTCTTGGGCGTGCATTACAACTAGTAAATAAAATGAACGTGGTGTTTGGAATGGTTTCTATTTTTATTTTTTACCTCTTTTAAGAAAGAAAAAATAAAAATATTTTTAAAATGAGGTTTGGTAAAATAAAGATAAAAAATAGAAATAAAATTAATTTTTTAATTTAGTGTAAAATAAAAAAAAATAAAAAATAATTTTTAGTCGTTTTTTTTTTCTCAAGAAAAAAAAAATAGACATTATTAAATTTTTTTACACTAAAAATAATCTCTTAATAAAATTATTAAATATATTTT
>NW_010379883.1:0-341 GCF_000414095.1 Morus notabilis
TTCATTAAATTTTTCTGGAGAAGTTGTTAAACTTACTTTTAGAGTGCATAAGTCTAAAATTTTACTCCTTACTTTTAATTAATACCCAATTCGACTAATATAGTTATTTGTCTAAGAGCATCTCTAAGTAAACTCTCTAAATTTTAGCTAAATTCCAATTAAAATGACTAGAAAGTTGTTTTAGTTACCAACTCTTTAGCGAGTCACTCCAACCATACACCATATTTCAGCTAAATATAGATTATTTCAATATTTATTGAATTTAAAATATATATAATAATATTAAATTTACAAAAAAAAAAATTTATAATTATCACAGTTAAAAGAATAAAATAATACAA
>NW_010379884.1:0-342 GCF_000414095.1 Morus notabilis
TTCATTAAATTTTTCTGGAGAAGTTGTTAAACTTACTTTTAGAGTGCATGAGTCTAAAATTTTACTCCTTACTCTTAATTAATACCCAATTCGACTAATATAGTTATTTGCCTAAGAGCATCTCTAAGTAAACTCTCTAAATTTTAGCTAAATTCCAATTAAAATGACTAGAAAGTTGTTTTAGTTAGCAACTCTTTAGCGAGTCACTCCAACCATACACCATATTTCAGCTAAATATAGATTATTTCAATATTCATTGAATTTAAAATATATATAATAATATTAAATTTACAAAAAAAAAAAATTTATAATTATCACAGTTAAAAGAATAAAATAATACAA
>NW_010379885.1:0-342 GCF_000414095.1 Morus notabilis
AAGTAGTTGTGCAAGTACCGCAGCGCCGACCGCCCTTAGTGGTTGGCTGCTTTGTTTGACCACAAGGCTGGTGAGTGTTCAAATTCATCGGTCTTGTGGTCACACACGGCAGCCAACCACCAATGTGCTCAACTTCGCAACCGCCCGAAACCGACAACAATCAATGCACTTGTACAACTACGCGATCACTTTCGGCGGCGCCGCCAAGCAAAGCATCCTAAACATGTCCCTTCCTCAGCAGCCTCGCAACATGTCTGGTATGTCCAGCCCATGCTTGCTTTGCATATGCGCTCCTTGCATTCCCCAAGCTACATGCAGTGGCGGAGATCGCTTGAGGTCGAG
>NW_010379886.1:0-341 GCF_000414095.1 Morus notabilis
ACGTGAATATTTAAGCCCGAGATATATTAAAGACCCAACACGTGATGATAATTTAAATGGGGATAAATAGTGCAATTACGGGGGTTTGAACTCAGAACCTCCCGCTTTGATACCATTTTAGTTTACCAATCCGTTCCATAAACTTAAGCTATTAGAAGGTGGGTCAACAATAGCTTTATACTTTAACACGATGCGACTCGATAAATAGGAAATTGATGCTCGAACAGAGGATTCAGATACCCACACTCTTACGACAGTGTGTGTTTTTTTTTACATTTAAAGATGAACTATCCTTATAAAAGAGAGGATGAGTACGTAGCTCTAGAAGTTCAACAAAATAG
>NW_010379887.1:0-342 GCF_000414095.1 Morus notabilis
TTATTATTTTTACTAAATTTTAGGGTTGTTAAAAAAAAAATGGAACCAACAATAATTGAACGGTAGCATTGGAAACAGCATGAGGGTTGCCTTCGGTCGGTGAAATCAAACCGTCCAACGCCGCCTCTTCTTGTTTTTGGGCCTTCGCCACCCATCTCTTTCTCTTCTTCATCTCTACTAGTCTACTTATTCAATCTTCTTCTCATTTTTCCCTTATGTGTGTGTATAATATTATATACTGACAATAATTTCTTAAAAACGAAGAAGAATAGAGAAACTCTAGCAGTAACGTTACGTGTGTCACCCAGGGCCGGCTCTACCTTAGAAAACATTAGGCCTAAG
>NW_010379888.1:0-342 GCF_000414095.1 Morus notabilis
AATTTTTAGAAGCATATATTCCTTACTGATCTATAAGAATCATAATTACTTCGTAGCTTATAATTAAGGTTCTTTGTCTCTCACTCCATAAAAATGTTTTTGGAATATTTTGTATATTATGAAATGAATAAAAATTAAATTAGGAGCTAGTGGAAAAAGCTGGTAAACACTGATGATGCTTTTAATAATTATGTACCGTCTATGTTTTGCTTAAAACGAAATTCCATGTAACACCACTTATAATTTGTTTGCTAAGTAAAAGGGTAAAATGATTATTGAATGAAGTTAATTAAGCATCATGATCATCTCAAATAAACATGATCTTAATGGGGTGTGTGACAA
>NW_010379889.1:0-342 GCF_000414095.1 Morus notabilis
CACCCCACTCAATAGCATTATTATTAAGGATACAGAATTATATACATTTTAGCAGAGGTTTCCTCTGAGAACCGAAGCTTTTGCCATCACAAAATTGACCCTCAATCCCTAATAAGATCAGGAAAAAGTAGGCTTTTAAATTCCTTTTCCTGATCAACTCAGTATTTGATTCTATCCCTAACAACTTCACAAGCTTCCTCACACTCCTCACAAATTGTATGGTTCCTCTTCAACCATACCCGCCATAAAAGTGCTAATATTGCTAGCTTTCCTAGGTGTTTTCTCCTATT
Organism: Morus notabilis; assembly: GCF_000414095.1. Classification (NCBI taxonomy): domain Eukaryota; kingdom Viridiplantae; phylum Streptophyta; class Magnoliopsida; order Rosales; family Moraceae; genus Morus; species Morus notabilis. The sequence goes on from NW_010379889.1 coordinate 291, forward strand.
GCCTGACCCATAACAGGTAAATGAACAACAGACTTCTTTACAACTTCTAGCC
>NW_010379890.1:0-342 GCF_000414095.1 Morus notabilis
CAGAAGAGGAAATGAGAATGTGGTAGTCCTCGTTTTTGAAACTCAACAAAATATAAATCTACAAGATTGAAAAATATTTTATTGTAATTTTTTGTAGTGTTAGAAAAAAGGAGTGTTTTTTTTCCTTATCGAGGAACTAAAAAAAGTCTAGGAGAAGAAATCTAACCTGCTATAATTATTGTAAATATTTTTTCATTTTTAATGATGGATAAAACATTTTCTAATTTCACTTTAAAAATTCTAGTGATAATATTTGGTCTATCTTCAGCTTTTTATCCAGGTATTTTTGCTAGGGCTCTAGTAATTTCAGGCCATTTTGGATTACATGTAAATGTTATGAAT
>NW_010379891.1:0-342 GCF_000414095.1 Morus notabilis
TTTTTTTTTTTTTTTTTTTTTTTTTTTAAACACTCTCTGTTATTTATTTATTTTTCTTTTCTTCTGTTTTCTAGTTTAGATTCGTCTCTCTCATATGCCATGTTTCTATGTACTAATGTCGCTTGTAATTTATTTATATTTTTTTACCCTAAAAATATTTATTTACCTTTTCTTAATAACTAGAGTATTTCACATTCTGCTATCATCTAAACATTCATACAAAATATTAAGTCCCTTTTTCTTTGTTTGCTTTTTTCCAGGTTGTGCATAATTTTTCAGGGTATTTGATATATTTGGAACGTATTTTCCATTATCTCACTTTCTATTTAAATAAAAATATAT
>NW_010379892.1:0-342 GCF_000414095.1 Morus notabilis
ATCAAGAAACACATAAAATTTGTAAAAACGGTAATATCACAGAAGTTAATGAACATGCCCATATTATATAGGCTTCTCAAGAAACACATAAAATTTGTGAAAACGGTAATATCACAAGAAGTTATTGAACATCTAGAAATAGTCATCTAAAACTCTGTTACATATTTTTAACGACAACGTTACGATTTACGTTCAATGACTATCGTATTATGTTTTTTACTTAATACATATTACATTATAGGAACCGTCTCACTAATATAATTGTAGATATATGTTTTATATAGTAATGTTGAAATAACCTTCTAGAATAGGTTTTAAATCTTTATTTGACATTCATATACC
>NW_010379893.1:0-342 GCF_000414095.1 Morus notabilis
AAAAAAAGAAAAAACAAAAACAAAAAAGTTTGTTTCAAAAGATTGAGCGTCGTACCTGGCAAGTCCCTAAGCTACAAAAGCATGAACAATGAATGACTCTTCTTGAGAAACTGGGCTCCGTCCTATTGGTCTTTTTGGTGCTAAGACAGCTGTCGTTTGTTTCTCTTTAAAACTTGCTGTTGTTTAATAATTACAGCGACGTGTCGTTTTAGTTGGAACTTTGGTTGCCATGTGTTAGAAAACTACACCTCGATTAGATATTTAAAGCATGTTTGGTAAAAAGATTCAAATGCGCCGATTCAAATGGTATGATTCAGAATTATAGTTTATAATTTTAATTTT
>NW_010379894.1:0-342 GCF_000414095.1 Morus notabilis
TCAGCACCCAATTGTCTGCTTCGGCTTGGCTTGAGGCTATTTTTTGGATGTCATCATTCTCAATTCCGAGCATGAGCTCGATGTCCGTGCCTCGGAGGGCTTGGAGAGTCGTATTGTCGGGATTGTAGAGTCGTATTCTGCTGATGTTGTGTTGCTTGTAGAGAGGTATGACATCATATTCGGCCGACAAGTAGCCCAGCAATCCAGTATAGCATACTCCGATTTGTGCAGCGCCTATATACAATGTTAGATCCAATTATGTATAACGGAAATCTGTAACTTGCAGCAACTATCCAATTATGTATAATCCATCGCAATTATAGCAGACTTGCAGCAACTTTT
>NW_010379895.1:0-342 GCF_000414095.1 Morus notabilis
AATCAGCTCCAGCCAGTTGATTAGCGAACTGCAGAATCATGCGCCGCAAGTGGTGATCACCGACTTCAACATGCCGGGAGATTCAGTCTACGGGGACGGGCTGAAATTGATCGAGTACCTGATCCGGCGCTTTCCAGGCACACAGATTCTAGTCCTGACCATGATTTCCAACACCTTGATCCTCTCGCGATTGCACGAGCTGGGCGTGTCCGGCGTGATCCAGAAAAATCACCTGCATGAAGAGATCGAGAACGCACTGGATGCCCTGGCGTCACGTCGTGAATACCAAAGCCCGGCGCCGGAAACGACCTCGGTGCTGATCAATACGCAGCAGGTCGATGA
>NW_010379896.1:0-342 GCF_000414095.1 Morus notabilis
AAAAAAAAAACTAGCTTTTTTCTTTTGGGGGTAAATTCATTGTTTCAGAATGAGTATATAGCCAAAATGGGTTACTTTAGGAGTCAAAAAATTATGAGGCAACAATATAAACAATATATTAGGCATGAGTACCAAAGTTCAAAACAGATGCCAAACATTATAGGCTTTTTGGTTGATAGCCCCATTGCATTCACATTATTTATCTCACGTGCATGTATCAAACACACAAATCCAGAAAATAAATAAAAGAAATCCCATAACATATATATAACCACCACATTGTTGAATCACTTCTTCACCTTTTCACGCCACAATATTGGCCCCCTTTTTTTTTTTTTTTTT
>NW_010379897.1:0-342 GCF_000414095.1 Morus notabilis
ATTTTAAAGTTCATGGAGTAAATTGACACAACTGATAAAGTTCAAGGGGCATTTATAAGCATATCCGTTAAAAACTTGATGGAGTTAGACTCATGGGGCATGTTGACATAAATGACAAAGTTCAAGGCGCACGATATACACATTTTAAAGTTCAAGAGGCATGTTGATACAAGTGACAAAATTGAAGAAGAATTTATAAAGTTTGTCCTTATATTTATCTTTACTACATTAAAACCCACAAAAAGAGGCGAAACATTCATTTCTGAGTATAGTACGAAAAACATTTTGTTCCTCTTCTGGGACGAATTTTTTTTATTATCATTATTGTTCTAGTTTTTTTTT
>NW_010379898.1:0-342 GCF_000414095.1 Morus notabilis
TTGCTTCTGCTGCTTCTTCTTCTTCTTCTCAATCTGCTCTTACCCTTTTCGTCTGGTAATTAAATCTCTCTCTAGATTGATTTATGTTTAATGGGGTTTTCTGTCTCTCTTGGACCGTGGATTTCTAGTTTGGAAACTCCCATGTGTTCTTTCCTTTTGCTTTGTTCCATGCTTGTGTAGAAAGTTACATATTTCTTTCATATTTCCTTTTGTTTTTGTTGTTTCTTCTCCCCATAATCAAGTTTTGTTCTTTGAGGTTTTTTTGCAAGTCATTTTGTAATTTGTTATGTTTCTTGGAGTCAAGAGCACAAAACTGGAATTGGGTAGTTGGGAATTTGTATT
>NW_010379899.1:0-342 GCF_000414095.1 Morus notabilis
AGTTACTTAATTTCTTTAAAAAATACAAGTCATGTTTGTAATTGATTTCTTTTTTTACGCTTTTTGAGAAAAAAATAAAAACGTTTTTAAAACGATATTTGACGCAATAAAGATAAAAAATAAAAATAAAAATAATTTTTTAGTTTAATATAAAATGAGAGAAAAATAATAAATGACTTTTAATCGTTTTTTATTTTTTATTTTTATTTTTTCTTTTTTCGATCATAGAGAAAAAAAAAGACATTAATGTATTTTTTTATATTGAAAATAATATCTTGATAAAACTATCAAATATATTTTTAAAAATAATTTCTATCTGAAATTAAAAATATTTTTATTTTT
>NW_010379900.1:0-342 GCF_000414095.1 Morus notabilis
GGTCAGCGAGCAGCGGTTCAAAATTGGTTTCGAGGTGGAGGAAGCTCGCACGGAGGGAGGAGTTCTCCGGCATCATCATCTGCGTGATGATCTCCTCGTGTTCTATGATGTGAAGTTCGACGCCGTAGTCTTTCTGAATTGCCTCTTCCCACCGCTTTCGGTTGGCGTTGCCAACTTTGGCGGACGTCACGAAGATGAGCTTGCCGAGGTCATTGAAGTTCTTCTTGGCGGTTTCAGCGTCGTCAGAAATCTTCTTCAATGTTGGGGAGATTGTGGCGGCGAGACCCTTGCCAATGCTTTCCGGCGTCAGGCTTGCAGGCGCGTAGGCATCAAGGCCGAAAT
>NW_010379901.1:0-342 GCF_000414095.1 Morus notabilis
TGGTCGAAGCGTTTAAAATTGTGATTTTAATTTTATTATAATATTTTTCTCTAATAAAATTTGTTTTCATAGAAGTTGTATTCATAATTAAAATTACGGATTTAAACACGTGAATTAAACGGACTAAAAGATTAAAAAAAGAGAAAAAAATTATTAAATTACCTTTAGAGTGCATAATCTTTGATTTTTTTCTCTTTACTCTTAAGTTTTAATTTTTTCTCCTTATTCTTAATTAATATCTTTTTGACTAATTAATTATTTCACTAAAAATGACATTAATTAATATCTTTTTGACTAATTAATTATTTCACTAGAAATGACATTAATCAAGACGTATTTGTA
>NW_010379902.1:0-342 GCF_000414095.1 Morus notabilis
AATAATAATAAAAAAGAAGCGACGTCAGCTTTGCAAGAACGTATTTGAAAAATCTTTAAAAGAATGTTAAGCTTGACAAAAACGACAGCATGAACAACAATGACGTCAAAATTAATGCCCCGTTTATTTTACTGATTCAAGTTTATAATTTGAGTTTTGTTATAGTAAAAAACTCACAGAAAGAATCACGTCTAATTTTTTTGCTACAGTAAAATGCTCTCACATAAAATCACATATGAACTCAAATTAAAAAGTCAAATCAGAGAATTAAACGGGTCATAAATAATTACAACTTAAAACAAAGGCAACAAAAAAATTAAAGAAACAAAAACATAAAAAAAA
>NW_010379903.1:0-342 GCF_000414095.1 Morus notabilis
TATATATATATATATATATTCTGTATTATTCTATAATGAAAATCATAAACAAAGACAACGATGTAATAACAAGAATAATAAAATAATGTACAACCTAACTTTATGAAATGGGAAGTGTAGCTTTCCATATCATGATCAAGAATTAACAAATGAAAAGAGACAAGCCGTTGGCAATAATATAGGGTGTGACATCGATCGGGGGTCAATTAAACGTCAAAATGAAAGAAAATATTAGAAGGTGCTTTTATAGATTGCTATAATATATTCTCCACAAGCTTATTTTTCAATTGGATGGTAGATAAAGTGTCCTATATCTCCAGATTACATGACCAATATATCGGA
>NW_010379904.1:0-342 GCF_000414095.1 Morus notabilis
ATATATATATATATCGGGAGAACACATTTTAGTTCAAAGTACAAAACCTATGAGGAAACAGTATTCAAACCCAATACAATTAGAGTTCAAAATGATTTCATATTACACACACACACACACACACATATATATATATACATACATATATATCGTTTTCTCATCCATATGAGTACACGTCCAGAAAGGCACTTGTTGAGAGATATTGTTAATTAGGGTTAGCAGTGAAGAGTTATACCATGGAATCGCCTTCTTCAGCATCTCAGAAACATAAAGTTGTCGGACTTCTTGGAAAAGGATCTTATGCTACAGTTTACTTAGCTCGTCACAGACACACAAACGATC
>NW_010379905.1:0-342 GCF_000414095.1 Morus notabilis
AATAATGTTTTCTTGATATACGACCTGGGATATGTACTGTAAATAACCTTTATAAATAGGTGCCAAAGAGGACTTATTTTCGACAAATGTTGTTATGGATGCGTTTTTATTTATTGGCTTAATTTATGCACTAGTTCAAAAAGTCCCAAGTTCATATTCCATCAAATTTTCATGCTTGGGATTTATGCAACTGGTATTATTACCAGTGGACCTGCAGGCTAAAGCCTGAGCGTGTCGGTTAAAGCTGCAAGAAGATATTTGCATTTTGTCAAGGGCTTCTTCAGTGAGGCTGGCAGTGAGGCTGGCTGCGAGTTCGTCAATGCTCGAATTCTCTCTCAACTT
>NW_010379906.1:0-342 GCF_000414095.1 Morus notabilis
GTGGCTAAGAGAAAAATCCTCAAAATTGGAGTGAAAATAGAATTTTGGCATTCAATGTCTGAAGAATCAAGTCTGTCTATTACAATAGCTAACGTAGTTATTTATAACTCACGCCCAAATGCTAACAAACTAACCACTTAATTCTACGACATACTAGATAAATAATAATATACTAATAACAAAGTCAAAGCTAAGTTGATAAACTAAAACAAACGTAATGCAGATATAAAAACGTTTACTATAACTAAATTCTCTTAAATAGTCTTATGTCTACCTTTGGAAATTTGCTTACAGGATTACTCAAACTCACACTCGAGAGTTGAGGAGTGACATTTGCTGTAA
>NW_010379907.1:0-342 GCF_000414095.1 Morus notabilis
TAATGGTCCCCATGCTTCACAAATATTGCACTTTTAATTCCATATTCGAATGTTTAATGTTAACATTTCATAGTTTCCTCACCTAGAATAAATTACATTGGCCATACAAAATTAGTAGATAAAACTATGCAAAAGTCCCACGCGACTCTGTTTAAAATAACTAAGCTAGGGTGAAATAATTGTTGACATCATATAAGTTTTATAAAATTTATGAGGAGAAGAAATTTGACGTTAAACATTCAATTATAGGACTACATTTGTAACATTTGTAAAGGTCGGGGGCCATTAATGTGGACGTTTAAAAGTTCAGAGGGTAAAGTGAGACACCGAGTATTTTTTAGG
>NW_010379908.1:0-342 GCF_000414095.1 Morus notabilis
AGGCGGTAATTATCTTTTCTAATTTAACGGCGGTAAAATGGGTCTGCTTGCATATTATTCTATGGATTCGTTGAAACAGGAATACATTTTGCGCAAATTGTTTGGTGTTTATTTAATAATTTAATGATATTTTTTAGTTAATCTTTTACTTGTAAGGTCTATGACAAATGCCTGCAACCAAAAAAAGAAGAATTGTTTTATTAGTTTTTTAGGGAAAAAGTTAAGATTCAGGGAAGGAAACACAACAAATAAAAAAAAAGTTGGATAAACTCTTCCCAACCTATTAATCCGTACGAAACTAATTCCACACACGCACACTCACATTCCTTTTTTTTTTTTTTT
>NW_010379909.1:0-342 GCF_000414095.1 Morus notabilis
GACAATAAAGTTAAATGAGATAATGGCTTAGTTTGGTATTATTTTTCTCCCAAAATTAATTTCTGTTTATACGTAGTAGAAACTGATTTTAGTGTTTGATAAATCTCTTTAAAAGTGTTTTTTGAAGAATTTTTCAAGAATTTACAGCTAAAATCAGAAGCAGCTTAAAGATAACTTTAGCTTTTAGATTTTACGGGAATCAGCATAGTACAATTAATACAACTTTCATAATACTCATAATATCCCTAATAAAATTTAAAATTTACAATCTTCTCAATCTAAAATTCAGCCTTATAATAAAATATAATATAATAGTAATATTGTAACAAATAATATCATAAT
>NW_010379910.1:0-342 GCF_000414095.1 Morus notabilis
AAAAAAACAAAACAAAAAAGAAGGGCCTGCACAACGTAAGGCAGCCAAACAAAAAGAATCTAAAGAGCCTATCGACTCAAAGTTGTATGAGCTGCAACATTATTGGTCCTCCTCAACTAACTAAATCAGAATAACCGAAAATCTCACATAGTAATGCCAAATATGTTAATACATATTTCTTAAAAATCATATTACCTTATATCACTTTCTTAAAATATGATTCATGTCCATTAACGCATACCAAAGAAACGCTCTCTTAATGAAATCTACCTCGCAGTACCTTCTCCTTGTGATAAAGCATCCGCAAAGGCCTCCCTCAACACTATGAAGACCAACTCCATA
>NW_010379911.1:0-342 GCF_000414095.1 Morus notabilis
TAGTTGTTATTTATTCTCATTTTGTAATTTGATTTTTTAAATTAAATTTTGTAAAACTTATTCAAAAAGTCATGATTCAGTTACTAAAATAAAATTAATTAATCAATTTTAATACTTAATAAATATGTTATTCCTGTGGAAATAATACTTTTAAATCACATTTTATTACTTGTTAGCGATATCGTGCACTTGTGATTGACACACAAAGCAACAAATAATTTAGGTTGTAGAGAAAATTAAGGTGACGTTTGATTCATGGGTTCAGAACCATTATTCATAATTCTTATTTTTAAAATTTAAATTTTTTATGAGAGAAAAATACTATAACAAATTAAGAATTAT
>NW_010379912.1:0-342 GCF_000414095.1 Morus notabilis
TTAATTCAACATTTCACGTCATCAAATTGTACTGTGGTATGTGACCAGGAGCTTTCTGATTATTTACAGGAAGTAATTTTTCTTGATGCTGCTCGGAAACTAAAGGTACTAACTGTTTTATATTCCATCTAGCATGATAAGCAGAAACTGTTCCAATGGCAGAAATAAAATCTAATTTTCCACTCTTGTAATATCTGTTTGACTGTTTCTAAGAAATAAATCTGAATTGGATCTGTTGCAGGGAAACTCGGTAGATCTATTTGTTGTTAATTCCTTTGGATCTGCTTTCCAGGTCAGTACCACGTAGTCATCAATTTTAGTTTCATAAGTTTAGTTTTTATA
>NW_010379913.1:0-342 GCF_000414095.1 Morus notabilis
TAATGGATGAACTCTGACAAATTGTTCTCTAAAATTCTAGACAAAGTCTTACACTGGCCACCGACTAAAAGCTTGCAGTCTCAAAACACTCTTAACTTAGACACTATGCAAAAGCAGTCAACGACTCAGTACTCATTCATTTCATTTTATCAGTTTTAGATTTTTATAATTAAAAGTTTTTAAAACATATCACATCTAATTTTTGTCTGTTTAAAAACTCTAAAAAAAAATATAAAAAAAAAGTGAGTTCGAATTGAAAACTGGAATCGCCAAGTGTATTCCAATTCAAAGTTTCAATCAAAATTCGCATGAAGCCCTAATGAGTCTCTATGTCCCGCCGGG
>NW_010379914.1:0-342 GCF_000414095.1 Morus notabilis
AGAGAGAGAGAGAGAGAGAGAGAGGGAAATATCATTGAATTTGAGTAGAGATGGTCCAATAATCTATAATCTATTTGCTACGGTTACATGTGCAAGTCATAACTTGATTAATGGCTTCTTATTGAATTAAACTAAAAACTGAATTTATTACCTTGCTTGTACATTTATTGCTTATCCACTCCAACCATCCAATTATTCACATGATCACATCTATGCTTATATATAATTAGAGGTCTTCTTCACATTCAATACAACAAATAGTTGGATTTTGATGGAACACCAAATAGTCGGTTAAAGGATTGAACTTCTTGCCTCAGTTTGCTATATGGAATGACTTCCAAC
>NW_010379915.1:0-342 GCF_000414095.1 Morus notabilis
TTTCTGCACCCGCGTAGGGGTCGATTATAACGTTTATAACTGCTGGTTTCCGAGCAGAGAAGGATTCTGAAAGGGCAGATTTGAGTTCTTCAGGGGTTCCAACAAGATAACCTTTCCCTCCAAAGGCTTCGATTAGAGTGTGGTATCCTGCACTAGGTACAAATGAAGTGGGTGCGGGATCATCTTTGTAAGGGCCAGTAATTTCCTCAGGGCTCCTTCTATCACCACCATACACTCCGCCATTGTTAAACACAATCACAACCACGGGCAACTGGTATCGAACCAACGTCTGCAGATTCAAAAGAATGTGTCAAGTAGATAGAATATGAATTCAGTTTATTG
>NW_010379916.1:0-342 GCF_000414095.1 Morus notabilis
GCCCAAAACTAAGGGAACGCGTATACATGGTCATGTGATTAGCAGGGGGGTTATGAGCCCTATCATTAGGGATCGGGATAATCAAATAAAAATTGTTGGCGTCGATCCCTGCGTCGAGGAACGCCTTCATGGCAACTCGGGGCTTTATTTTCAACGGATTGACGTCTGTCACCATCCCCGAGATGCCACTGGTTGACACCACCCCGTAACCACGTCCCTCAGCGGGGCCGACCCATAGGCCATCGTCCTCATCATCGAGGAGAATTAGCTCATCCGGTTGAAAGGTCGAGACCGACCCCTTGGCGTATTCATCCACCTGGTGAAGCAGAGAATCCCCATTTT
>NW_010379917.1:0-342 GCF_000414095.1 Morus notabilis
TATTTGGTAAGATCTTTATTCCGCCCAGAATTCAGTTATATAATTTTGTATAAATTATGTATATTTATATATAAAGTTATATATATTTACATATAAAATTACGTATAAAGTTATAAGAAACGATAATATATATTAATTTTTGAAAGACGAATGAACACATAGCATGAAAATATGTATATTAGCTGATTTGTTACATTTTATATTAACTATTCATGACTTTACATGTAAATATACACGACTTTACATATAAATATACACGATTTATACATAATTATACAACTGCCGTTCCAGGCACTTTCCAAGTGCCTGACCAGAGACAATCCCTATATATATTACTTAAAT
>NW_010379918.1:0-343 GCF_000414095.1 Morus notabilis
TTTTTTTTTAATCGGTCGATGAAAATGATCTTGTGATTGAAATGGAATCAAGGAAAATGGCTCCAATGAGCAATGCATAGGATCGTTTAGTTCGTTTATTTGAGTTTTTAATTTGAGTTGAGATGTAATTTTATTTGAAAATTTTATATTATAATACAAAATTTAAATGTAACTGTTTCTAAAAGCTTTTTACAATAACAAAACTCAAATTTTAAACTCAAATCAGTGAAATAAACATATTCTAAGTCAGGATGATTTCAATTCTACCGATTCCCGGCTTTTCAACACGGACGCACCCAATAGGAATGAGAAACTAATTTTGTTTGGTTGGGGGATTCGTCTC
>NW_010379919.1:0-342 GCF_000414095.1 Morus notabilis
TACTACTATAATAGGCGAAAATATTCATAGAACTCCTTGAGCTATTTATATAAGGCGATGTTTAGTAGCTTGTATCATAATACAATACGGTATTTGGTGTTATAATGTATTATGTATGGGGCCAAAATATAAAATTTTAATATTTTTGGGGTCAAATGTAAATTTTAAAAAATGTTTGGGGTTAAAATATAATTTTTCAAAAGGAGTAGGGTCAAAATAAAATTTTATAAAATATTAGGGTCAAAGTGTAATTTATTATTATTATTATTATTATTATTATTATTATAGGCAAAAATATTCGTAGAACTCCTTGCGATATTTATATAAGGTCATGTTTAGTAA
>NW_010379920.1:0-343 GCF_000414095.1 Morus notabilis
GTGTATGCAGTTGAAAGTCATTGCAGATTTTAAGCTGTGAAGGAACGGAACTTTGTGCTTAATAATTGTGAGGCTTGAAATTGTTTTCTCTAGTCAGCTAGACGGTGTCCATCAGATTAGTTTCGATGACTCAACTTAATTTAAGATTAGTTCATGACATGGTTTTCTAGAATTAATTAACTTTTTCCTAGTTCATTTTCCCATTGGAATTCTCTTCCAATAGAATGTTATGCAATCACGGGTCGCCGTTAAGAGGCGGGATAAACTTTCAGGCGTGGGTTGTTTTAAAGCCAGTGAATACGGACTTAGACCATCTTTAAGAAAACTTTCTAAATTCTAGTTA
>NW_010379921.1:0-343 GCF_000414095.1 Morus notabilis
ATGTAAAAGGGGTTCTCCTTATGCCCATTTGATCAGCGGAAGCTTTTACTTAGTTTTTACCCTCGGTTGAAAATTTTGTCATATTTTAAGAGTTGGATAAAATTTAAATGTGAGTTTTTATTAGGGCCATTGATTATCTATTAAAATAAACCTATATCAAAGTGGATTATATGTCTCTATTACCTTCTCAATCATTTATATATGTGCGTGTGTGTGTATATATCTTTCCTTTTTTTTCCGCCCAATTACATATTATGATCGGTGCCTTAAGTAACAGTATAGAATTACCTCATGGATTGAGCTCGTATATTCTCTTATTGTTGTCCTATTTCATATTCCTCAA
>NW_010379922.1:0-343 GCF_000414095.1 Morus notabilis
ACTGCCCTGGGATAGCCCCGGGACAGCCCTAGGACAGCCTCGGGACAACCCTGGGGCAGCCGCGGGACATCCCCGGGACAGGCCCGGGTTAGCCCGGGGACAGCCCTGGTAAAACCCCGGGGCAGTCCCGGTACATCCTCGGGGAAGCCCCGGTACAGCCCCGGTATAGCCCCGAGACAGCCCCAGTACAGCCCCGGGACACCCCGGGACGGGCTGTACCCCGGTACAGCCCCGGGTTAGCCCCGGGACAGCCCGGTACAACCCCGGGACAGCCCTGGGACAGTCCCGGGACAGCCCCGGTAAAGCCACGGGACAGCCCTGGTACAGCCCCGGGACAAACCCG
>NW_010379923.1:0-343 GCF_000414095.1 Morus notabilis
CCCGAACCCCGAACCCTGAACCCCGAACCCGGACCCCTAACCCCGAACAGCGAACCCTGATAACCGAACCCTGAGCCCTGAGCCCCGAACACTGAGCTCTGAGCGCTGAGCCCGGAGCCCTGAACCCTGAACCCTGAAGCATGAACCCTAAATCGTGAACCGTAAACCCCAAACCTGAAACCATAAACCCTGAACCCTGAACCCGGAACCCTGAACCCCGAACCCTGAACCGTGAACCCTAAACCCCAAACCCCAAACCCTGAGACATGCGCCCTGACCCCCGAACCCTGAACCCTAAACACTACACCCTGAACCCTAAACCCTGAACCATGAACCGTGAACC
>NW_010379924.1:0-343 GCF_000414095.1 Morus notabilis
AATAATTCCAATGTATTTAAATATTTTCAGTAATTACATTTTTACCCCAGAAGTGTGTGTAGACACATTTTCTAGACTGTCTTTTAATTTTGTGACACGTGTCCTTTTTCTTTTTTTTCTTTTCTTTTTCTTCCTTTTTCTTTTTTCCCTGCCGTGCATCTTCACTCTCTCTCCCTCTCTCACTCTCTCTTTCTCTCTTTTTCATTTTTGTCTCAAATCAACTGGATCTTGAACCAAGAAAGGATTTAAAGAAGTTTTTCAACGTCAAGAGAAGGATTTGAGGTAAGATTTCTGAAAAAACTTCTCTTGAATCTAGGATTTTTTGGATTAGAAAACTTATTTT
>NW_010379925.1:0-343 GCF_000414095.1 Morus notabilis
CTTAACGTTCGGTACATTAGAAAGCCGTTTCAGGCTGTTGTGCAGGACCATAATATACAAAAGTACACAACACAAGAACATATAGCTGTTTTTAATTATTATTTTTTTCTCTCCTACTAAGTTTGTTTTCTATTGGGTTTTTTGGGCGAAAGGGTCATTCTCAGCTTTAATTTCATTCTCCAACCTTGCGTTTCCTGAGGCAACTATCTCATTTAACCAACCAATAATGTCCGAAAACACAATGTCAATGTTCTCCGGTGGCTCTCCGTAGAGAAGACCGTGCCACATTCCCGGATACAACTTGAAGGTCTTGTCCGGACTCAAAGCGACTTCGTATAGCTGC
>NW_010379926.1:0-343 GCF_000414095.1 Morus notabilis
TATATATATATATATATGCGCTTTAGCCTTAGTATTACAATTGCTTAATATTAGCGTTCAATTTAGTTATATCCTTTCAATCCAAAAGCTGTTTTTTTGAATCAGTTCCAACCAGTCCACTCCATATATATGACGTGGAAAAATAATAGAAGGAAAAAGAAAGAGGGCAAATAACATAATTGAAGTGAGAAATGAACTAAATTAAGTTTCTTTATATAAACAAGTTAAGATATTTAAACGCTTGGTTTAGTACTTAAAGCTTTAGTGCTGTCGCAAGAGACAACACAACACCTGCAATTAAGAAAAAGTCCATCTTAATTTGTTTAATTTGATCACAATAATC
>NW_010379927.1:0-343 GCF_000414095.1 Morus notabilis
GTTAATTTTAGTTAAAATGGCTAAAAAGTTATTTTAGCTAATAATTTTTTAGGTGATACATTTTGACCATACTCTCTATTTTAGTTAAGCATAAATTATCTTAATATTTATTGAGTTTAAAAATATAAATAACTTTATTTAATTTAAAAAGAACCTTTATTATGATTTGAAAGAACAAAATAATACAAAAAATGATATGGTTAGTCCTTTTTTACTAGCTATATTTAGTTAGTGTGAAATGAATTCTCCAAAATAGTTAACCATTTAGTTAATGGTTGGGGTGGAGAAAAATTAAATTCTAACTAAATCATTAGTCATTTTGACTAAAAACATGAAATAGCTA
>NW_010379928.1:0-343 GCF_000414095.1 Morus notabilis
CTAAATTACGGCAGAAACTTTGGGCCTTGATTCTTGGAGAGAGGCCTGAAAACTTGGGTTCAAGTTAATTATGTTTTTGCAAAATTTTTGACTGGTCTTATTACCAATCTGTTTCTCCATCTGGGATGCCAGCTATGTCCTTGCACAAACCGTCTAAAATGAGTAATGGTTCCCAACTCTCGGGGGCTAAAACAGTCATATCAGTCCTTTTTTTCATTTTTTTTTGGTGGGTGCGTTGCTCAAAGCTGATTTACCTGTAGCAGCCAAAAGCAGAAATCTGTTCTCGAGCTCAGTAACTGCTGAGGAATGTATTAATTGGTTGCCCTTTTAGGACTTATATATA
>NW_010379929.1:0-342 GCF_000414095.1 Morus notabilis
ATAGACTTTGACTATGAGTCTTGCATGGATTTCGAGAGTCGACATATAAATCTGTGTTCACACTAGGTGAAGGAGTCGTGATATGAAAGGTTGCTGGCAAAGTATGATTGCTAATTCTATCATTAAGAGTTAATGTATTGCAGCTTGTGAAACAGCAAAAGAAAGTAACCTGACTCCAAAAATTCTTAACTGATCTGGAAGTTGTTCCAGACATAGATCAATCATGGACACCTAGAAAGTTTCAGGATTGGAAACATATTCTACTTGGTTTAGGACAAATGGGTGATTGTTGAGAATGATGTCCTAGAAGCATGAGATGTGATATGATATTTATTATTTATT
>NW_010379930.1:0-343 GCF_000414095.1 Morus notabilis
CCTGCATACGACTGATATGCGGCTGGGAGATGGGATAGCCATCAGCAGCCAATCGTTTTGCTAGTTCACGTTGTGAAACAGGCTCATTAGCCTCCTGCTCGTAAATCAAGCGAGCGTTTTCTACACCCATCGCGCGTTCAATAAACATTAACTGCCCTTGCAGATCGTTCTCTGCAAGGTGTCCTGTCAATGCAATGATTTCGCCACGGGTTTCATCCCACGGGCGAAACAGGACGTTGATTCTGAAGAATCGCTCTTCCTTGGTTTCGGCGTAGAGCTCCTTCAAAATCGAAAGGCGAGTGTTGCCGCCGTTTCGGATGATGAATTTTGGGTGATCCGGCCG
>NW_010379931.1:0-343 GCF_000414095.1 Morus notabilis
ATTTTATTTTATTTTTGAAAGATGAAAAATAGAGAAAATCATAAAAATATATAATATTAATAAAAAAGGTGCCGCTTGTTGCATTAATTCCTAAAAATCATCAATTAATTTTAGAATGTAAAACATTAATAAAAATATCAATTTTTGAGACATCCGGGCCCCTGGGCGACCCCCTGGGCGGGCTTTTTAGCAGCGCTTAAATTAATACATGATTTTTAGCAATTAATGCAACAAGTGACACCATTTTTTTATGAATATTCTATTTTTTATGATTTTCTCTTTTTTCATCTTTGAAAAAATAAAATAAAATAAAAATGATGTCAAAATGTTCTGAAATTTTGCA
>NW_010379932.1:0-343 GCF_000414095.1 Morus notabilis
TTTTTTTTTCCTGACCATTTACTTTGGTTGCTCTATAACATTTTTACGGCTGTGTGTTTTTATTGATTATGCCATTTAATTTATTTTTATTTTTCAGTGTAAACTGTTTTTGCTATTTATTTGCCCCTATTTCTTTCCAAGTACTTTTGGAATTTTTCTTAATTCGGCCATTTTTATTGGCACATTCACATTTGTTTTGACTACTGTTGTTGGTTCGAATCATCATTGATCAATTACAAGATTTTAATTGTTGGCTACTTTTGTTAACAAAATTCATGATGAAAAATAATAGGAGATTCTAAAATTTTTAGGTAGACGATTTTCAAAAATTAAAAAAAAAAAA
>NW_010379933.1:0-343 GCF_000414095.1 Morus notabilis
ATGTTGAGTGCGATTCATCTTCTGTGGTTCAATATGTGAATGATCCAATTAGTTCGGCTGTTGAAGAGCCTATTTTAACAAATATTAGACTGCTATTGAGTGATGTTGGTGGTGATACTTGCAGTTTTGTTGCTCGCACAGGCAACAAAGCAGCCCATACACTAGCGCAATTTACCTTCTCGTTAGATTATGACTATTATTGGTTGGAGGAATTTTCTGATTGTATTTTCAATATTGTATGTCGCGAGATGGCTATTGCTTAATAACATGCAGCATTTCATTTAAAACAATTTAATTAAACCAAAAGAGTGCTTACTTTTAAAATATATATATATATATATAT
>NW_010379934.1:0-343 GCF_000414095.1 Morus notabilis
GATTTTTTTTGAATTTTCTGGCAAATACCCGAAGCTGCCCGAACTGCCTAAATTTTTGCCCGAATTACCCGAATTTTTTGTGACCGTTGCCCAAATTTCGACCCGTGCCCGAAAAATGCCCGATTTTTTTTTATCGTTAGCCCGAAAATGCCAGAATTTTGAAAAAAAATGGTCTTTTGCCCGAACCCAAACCTGAACCCGAATTTTGCCCGAATTTTTGAACTAAACGGTCGGATTTTTATCCGTTGCCCGAACTGCCTGAAAATTTTGTAGCCGTTGGACCCGAATTTTTGTGGGAAAATTTTTTTTTTTCAACCCAAAAATTTTCCTATAAATACCCCCC
>NW_010379935.1:0-343 GCF_000414095.1 Morus notabilis
TAAAACTTTTCTCATTTTGTCTACCGAGATTTGGTTTTTATTATGCATGCCCCATTGCACTTTTATTTATTTTTTCATTATTTCATATTAAAATAAAAGTAACATACGACCCTAGTACTGAAGTAGAACGCTGACTATCAAGCTTAATATCCAAAGGTCTATTTCAAACCGCTTGCGCTTATAACCCTGAATTTCGGTGTATCTTGTTCATTCATTTGAAGGAAGTACAAGTACTTTTAGACAAATCCACAGTAAAAATAAACCACGAGTGAGTTAAAATTTCACATCATTAAGCGCTTGTTCGGTTGCATTATTGAGTAATGGTGACTTAAGTGTAGATCTT
>NW_010379936.1:0-343 GCF_000414095.1 Morus notabilis
AAAAAAAAAAAGGAATAATCTGAGTAAAATGGTTAAATATTATTACGGCTCCAATGTTTACAATGTACAGAAAAGGAAAGATGGCGAAATACTAGAAAATCCTAGGAATCAATTAAAAGAATATGTTGAGAGGTAAGAATTGTACAATCTCATGGATAAGAATAGAGGACAACAGAAAATATAAGATAATTCCTCATCGGCAACAGTTGTAATCACGAGAGCAAAAGACCGTTGGAATTTGGAACCAAAACGGCAGGTCGCATAGAGGATTGCTCTAAACGACATTTCTTACAAAGAAAAAAGAAATTATATTTCTAATTAGTATGAAAAGGCAATACAAGCA
>NW_010379937.1:0-343 GCF_000414095.1 Morus notabilis
ATCGTTTACCAATCATATAATTACCTCCATTAAAGAAATCTTTGAGGTCACTCTTTTTTCTGCAGTCATTCTCTTCCATCTTTTATCTCTATTTGGGTCCGATTTCACCATGATAAACGATAATAAAAAGGAAACGGCGATAAAAATAAATGACAATCAAATAGAAAATAACGTCAAACAAGAAACGACAATGAAGTAAAAAAGCTCCCAAATGAGCGAACGACGAAAATGGTGGCAGCGACATCCTGGTAAATGACGACAATCATGAAACGGCAATAAAGAGGAAATAACACAATTAGTAATAACAACAGGGCTATAAATATATACATATATATATATATAT
>NW_010379938.1:0-343 GCF_000414095.1 Morus notabilis
GCAGC
Source organism: Morus notabilis (assembly GCF_000414095.1). Classification (NCBI taxonomy): domain Eukaryota; kingdom Viridiplantae; phylum Streptophyta; class Magnoliopsida; order Rosales; family Moraceae; genus Morus; species Morus notabilis. The sequence goes on from NW_010379938.1 coordinate 6, forward strand.
AATTCCATCCTCCTTGGAAGCATTCCAGAGGGCTCCAGTTATTATGCCACCCATTAATATAACTATATTTCTTCTTTCAATTAACACCCCTCTTTCTCCAACAGATTGAGGACTTAACTGTAATAAAATAAAATAAAATAAAAAGTATTACTCTCTAATCCAGACATTAACATATAAAGTTTAAAGTTATGACAAAGCATGATCACTTACGACATCAGCTTCCCACGAGGACCTCCTAAAATCTGGAAAAGTCTCTGAATTAAGCAAAAGGAAATTCACAAACAATTAAACATAACTCCTAGCAATCAGAACTCGCCAAAAATTAGAAAGAAGAAAAA
>NW_010379939.1:0-343 GCF_000414095.1 Morus notabilis
TGTCCTCCCTTCAATTTTTCTATTCCTCAAATAGTCTCTCTGCCTACTTCTTTTTCCTTGTTACGGCGTAGAGTTAAACAATTAGGTAGTGATTATATGTGAGAATTTTTTATTATAATAAAAAAATTAAATATAATTATTTGTAAAAATTTTTTACTATAGTAAAATTTAAATTCTAAACTCGAATCAGCGAAACGAACGAGGCCGCCTCGTTCACTTTACGGATTTGAGTTTTCAATTTGAGTTGAGATGTAGCATTTTTTGATAACTTTTCACTGTAGTAGAAAAAGTTAGATGTGACATTTTCTGAAAACTTTTTACTGTAAAAATCTAAAATTGAAAA
>NW_010379940.1:0-343 GCF_000414095.1 Morus notabilis
TAATCCCTTCTTTATTATTCTAAGTGAGTCTCCTTAGCTCATAAATTATTGAAAGTTTGGCAACTTGGTTTCAAGAGAATTATTCTTCTTGTCCAATGTCCAGCTTTGAGCACACTTGAGCCTTTTAGCCTAAAAAAAGGGTATGTATTTCCAGCTTTTGCACGTTGATTTTTTGTTCTAAAAGTCCAGCTGGATAGAGGATTAAAGCTTTTTCATTGTGGGCTGCAGTGGAGTCCTGTGATACTAATTTCCAATTGAAGTATTAATATAACCAATTTGCCAATGATCACTAGGTGAAAGGTCATGGGATAGAGTTTGAATTTGGTAGGGAGCGGGTTAGATC
>NW_010379941.1:0-343 GCF_000414095.1 Morus notabilis
TAAAAGAACGTGAACTTAAATAAAGTTGTAACTTAAATTTAAATTTTTTTTAAATTTTATTGCAAAAGAACAACCCCATAATCTCTATATATATGCAAAAACTGCAATTAGGGATTGACATCAAAGCAAAATCAGATTGGACATATACATATGACACGGCAACTCACAATTCGTACCTTTTGTTTTTCAATTTCGTATTAATTTAGATCCCCCACAAATTCATATTCATACCTATAATAAATCATAATATGGTGGGATCAACAGGTAATAGTGGACGGTGCAATAATTGAGGCATCGTTCACTTCGCTAATTCGAGTTTAGAATTTGAGTTTTTCTACAGTAA
>NW_010379942.1:0-343 GCF_000414095.1 Morus notabilis
AACTCGAGTTGAAGGGGAAACTTGAACTCGAGTTTAACCCTAAACTCAAGTTCAAACTCGAATTCAAACTTAAATTTTATAAAAGAACATGAACTTAAATAAAATTATAACTTGAGTTTAAATTTTTTCTGAGTTCATTACAGAAGAACAACCCCTTTGTTTTTCAAATTTGTGCTTTTCTCAGGGGCCGATTTTGTTTTGTTTTTTGTTTTTTTTAATTGATCTAACATGTTTTTTTTTTCTCTCATTTTTGTTTATTTGTTTTAATTTTTCTTTGACCTCTTATTAAGATTAAATGGACGTTTAGTTTATAGATTCAGAACCATAATTTAGAATCATTTTT
>NW_010379943.1:0-343 GCF_000414095.1 Morus notabilis
TACATAAACCGGCCTCCTTATATAGATGAGCCAGAGAATAGCAAAATAAAGAAAGTAAAACAAATAAGTAAACAAATAAAAATAAATGGAAACTACCTAATATTCTAATCCCTTGACATTAGCTATCAATCCTCGTCATTCCTCTATATCTAGATAGAATTAGGGCAGCTATACATTCCTAATTTACCGACACCTATGACATGAAATTTTGCTATTTTGTCTCTATGAAGCCAATATTTTAGGATGCCTGAGATACATACTAGCCTAGGGGTGTTTAAAACTTGCAAGTAACCCATAAAACAAATCCAATCCAATCTGTAAAGTCCAGATAATTAATTAATTA
>NW_010379944.1:0-343 GCF_000414095.1 Morus notabilis
GTGCTGGATGAATATGAGTGTGAACTGCTCAGAAGAGAAGTGGTGAAGAGACATGGACGCATTGATAGAAAGGTACGTCGTTTCTTCTCGCGCTCCAATCCACTTGCGTTCTGCTTGAGCATTGGTAATCAAATTAAGGCGATAAGGCAAAAGTTAGATGATGTTGCCAAAGATAAGAGTAATTTCCATCTAAAAGAACATCATCAGGATGCAAGGCAAGTGCGGAGGGAGATGGAATCTTCCTTTGTAAGGCCTTCGGAAGTTATTGGTAGAGAAAGTGACAGAGATAAGATCGTGAAGTTATTGATGCAAAAAGACAACAATAATAGTATCTCTGTTATAC
>NW_010379945.1:0-343 GCF_000414095.1 Morus notabilis
CGTAAGAGAATCAAAGAAATTTGCTATACTGTGAATCAGCAGTCAAACGAAACTATAAACAACTTTACTTTTCCAAACAGCAGCTATACAGTGTAATCTGTGTTTGTTAGAGATAAAATACCTTATTCAAGAAAGAGAGAACAAAAAAGGTAAGAACTTACGCTTTCTAATAGTTTCCCCTGCAGAGTCTAATTTTAGAGACAGGCCGTTCATCTGTTGATTCAAATTATCAAGAGCTATTGCACTTGCAGATAGTTTGCCTTGAAAGAACTCTTTATCTTTTTCGGCTGTGAAAAGCAGGAAACAGAAATTAGCATTCTATGCCTCTTTTGTGTGTGAGTGT
>NW_010379946.1:0-344 GCF_000414095.1 Morus notabilis
TAGACAAGAACATAGTTTTGAATAAGAAATAGTTTGAATATTAAGTTGATATAGACGCATCATGATCAATATTTTAAACAAATCGCATAAGATGAAAATCGGATAATAAAAAATCACGATTATCAGTTCTAAAGTGGATGTAATTATAATTCGGAAGTATTAGTTCGAGTCCGCTTATTATAAGTCGTCTTGAGGTTAAAATTAGAAGATCTTGAGCATCTTCGTTCCGCTTTCCAATTTCAAATGAAAAGGTGGCTTTTTCCATGATATATAGTTTACGGCATAAGATTAGGTGTAGGAATAGGGCGTGCTTGTTTTGGGTTATGATAAATTTTTTTTTTTTT
>NW_010379947.1:0-344 GCF_000414095.1 Morus notabilis
TTCTACTTTCATGCCACGTTTGTAGTAGGCATTATTTTTCATTTGATATATAGGTTCTATGACATTGCAACCCATTTTGTTGTAGAGTTCTAAAACTTGCAACTCTAAATTTCTCTTAGAGGTTCTAAATCTTGCAACCCCATTTTTATGAGATTCGATGAACTTGCGATCTCATAATTTTTTTTTCTAAGAGTTCTAAAACTTGCAACTCTATATTTTTGTAGAGGTTCTAAATCTTGCAACCCCATTTTCTTATGGATTACTAACCAAATGGTGTAGAACCCATTTTTCCTTAAGACAAAATTCTTTTATGGGAGATCGGACTTTTGAAATAGAGATATTGT
>NW_010379948.1:0-344 GCF_000414095.1 Morus notabilis
CTGGTCGTTCAGGGGGCCGAGGCATTTGCGGAGGATGGCTGGAAACGCATCCGTATTGGTGATATCGAGTTCCGCCTGCTGAAAGGCTGCTCGCGTTGTATTCTCACCACTATTGATCCGGCGACCGGAGAGCGCAGCGCTGACCGTGAGCCGTTGACCACGCTCAAGACTTATCGCGAGCGCGAAGGGGATGTGTGGTTTGGGCAGAACATGGTCAATGACGGGCCGGGCATCATTGAAGTGGGCATGCCGATAATAGTGCTGGAGTGACTGTCTGCACTGCATGCCTGCCTTAACCGTCAGTTAAAACAGGCATGCTCAGTGTTGGCTCAGCCCTTACAAAT
>NW_010379949.1:0-344 GCF_000414095.1 Morus notabilis
AAAAAAAAAAACTAAAATATCTACAATTTCTACAATGAGGGAAGCAATCCTAGGAATGGTTTTTGATTATCAAACCATGGTTTTTGTTTTGAGGAAATAGATGGCTAAAAGAATTTGCTTTCAGTACTTTCATTTAGACCCAAACCTATGCCAAAATGACTTCATTTTATATGTAAAGCAGAAATGGTGGTCTGCCCAGTCTGGTTTCAATAAGGGGAAAAGGTAAGGAATGCTGATTTGGAATTGGAAGAAAGGGATTTTTAATTAGTCTGTTGATTCTTCTTGCAACAGCGATATATAAGCTGTAGAAGCAGGAAACATAAATGTAAATGGAGTAATGCCTT
>NW_010379950.1:0-344 GCF_000414095.1 Morus notabilis
AAAAAAAAAAAAAAAAACCTTTTCTGATAGATCGGCCTGTCAATTTTAATTTTTAATTGTTAGATCTAATTAAAATTATAATTAATAAAACATCATTCTGAACACTTATAATAGTCTCAAAAATTAAAAACTGAGACTATAAAAAAAAATTAATTATCAAAAAAACTTTTTCTTTTAAATAATGTGACACAATTTAATTTAATTGATAAAACACCATTCTAAATACTAATTGAAGAGATAATTTAAATCCAGTCCAAACTGGTTTTGATCTTAAACTGAAAGCTTCAAATTAGACAGCGACTTTTCTTTGTTACAAAAAAGATAAAATAGTACACCATGGCAGC
>NW_010379951.1:0-343 GCF_000414095.1 Morus notabilis
ACGTGGGTCGTCAGTTTTTACAATGACAACTAACAATAAATTAATAAGCATTGTCATTTGTCAAAAAAGAACAGTCATAATCAGGCACATTTATTTATTATCCTTATCACTATATTATCATTGAAATTCCTAAATTATCATCCTCATCAGAATACACACATATAAATCGCACATACATATTCATAACACAACCATCAAAAAAATTACAAAGTTAACCAAAAAAATACAATATAAATAAAATGTGGCACTAATCAAATTAAAAATTTAATCATAAAAATGTATGAACCCGTTTGGAGGATGGGTTCAAACTACCTAAAAATGGTTCAAATAGTGGTTTTTTTTT
>NW_010379952.1:0-344 GCF_000414095.1 Morus notabilis
TACTTGATCATAACAAAAATGAAACGCCATTAGAAGAAGAAGAAGAAGAAGAAGAAGAAGAAAGGCCATTAACTCGAAAAATGGAGAAAAAGAAAGAAGCGGACTGGATGAACTTCTGCTGCAAAACGAAATGGAAATGGCGGAGGCTCTCGTTCTCGTTCTTGTTCTCTCTGTTTGCTGTTTCCTTTTATGGGAATTAATTTCATACTACAAATGGGGGACTACATGACACGTGTATAGAGAGATTTTCTAATGGGCGACCTTAGAATTAGAAAGGCGGGACTTCGAATAGAACATTTATTACCTTTCAGCAAAAAAAAAAAAAAAAAAAAAAAAAAAAGGAC
>NW_010379953.1:0-344 GCF_000414095.1 Morus notabilis
TCGTGTAGTCAGATCAAATAATTTCTTGATTATGATGTGTCTTTTGCTTAATTTAAAACATATTGCTGTCTTTTCTTGACCATTTTGGGATTGATAATATTTATGGTGATAGATAATTACGTTGCATATGTGTTGTGCTAAATAGTGTTGCTTGCTCACTTTATTGAAAAACAAATGAAACGCTGACATATCTATTAATTATTATTATTATTGATGTATATGTATATTATATTATATTGCTATCGGAGAAAATGTGAACCACAAAAACTGGATAAGCATTATCACCAAAGTTGTAGAGCTGAACTCGGAACTGCACCTCTCTCATTAAGAACCAAATGGAAAAG
>NW_010379954.1:0-344 GCF_000414095.1 Morus notabilis
TAATATATCATATTTAATATTATAATAATATCTTATATTATGTATTATATATTGTAATTATATTTATCATTATAAACATAATATAATATACAATATAATTGTGATATTGTAATTAATAATAATAATAATAATTATATTTATCATTATATTATAATATAATATAGTTGTGATGTTGTAATTAATAACAATTATTATGATTATATTTATCATTATAGGATAATATAATATAGTATAGTTGTGATATTGTAATTAATAATTATAATAATAATTGGGATAGTCGTATTTTTTATAAAATTAAATATAATAAATATATATTTTATAATAATAATATTATATTATATTAT
>NW_010379955.1:0-344 GCF_000414095.1 Morus notabilis
CCATGTATAGTTTCCGTTACTGCCATCTTTAACCACGAGGTTTCCTGTGTTTAAGAGCTGCAAAGTGGGGTCTTTTGCTGATGAATTTGAGGACCATATAGGGTCCTCTGTTTTGTTGCTGTGGATTATTATATTTCCGGTTTCGGTGATTTTGAGGACACCAGACGAGTCTGTGAGAGGGTTGCCTCTGTTGGCAACCCAGACGGCCGTGAGATCTGAAACATTCTTGAACCATATTCCCACGTAGCGGTTCTTGGAATTAGGTGGACTGAAAAAGCCTAATTCGAATTTTTCCCCGGTGGAGACCAGAGTTTGACCGGTGTCTTGGAGAGTTTGGTTTGGTT
>NW_010379956.1:0-344 GCF_000414095.1 Morus notabilis
TTTTTTTTTTTCCTTTTTCTTACGGATAGTTTAGTTATTTTAAAGGTCAAAATCAATTATTGACCGAAATAAGGCATATATTTGTATATTAAATCTAATTTGAAAGTATACATTAGATGAGATCAAAAACTGAAAGTATAGATTTTGAATAAACTTAAAACACATATAAAAATATAAATATCCTATTTTTTTCCTACTGATACATACTATTGTTTTAGTTATATTTTCAATAGAATGTTTTATAATGGGAGTAGTTTTACATCGCATGTTGTAAATTTTTAACGTTACATTATTGAAAATTTAATCGAACGGCTAAAACAATAGTATATACTAGTGGGAAAAAA
>NW_010379957.1:0-344 GCF_000414095.1 Morus notabilis
TTTTTAATACCCACTAATTTAAAAATTATAACTCACATGTCACATCAAATGATACACAAAAATTAAAATTTGAGTTGGTGTCGTCCCTAACATTAATTCTTCATCAAATATTTTCCAAAAGAGGTATGGGAACAAAAAATTACTTACATGAGGCATATAAATTGCAGCCACTATAGGAACCATATAATTTACGAATAGCATACCAGTGCCAAGTAATGCAATATTTTTGGGTCCGAATATCGCAGCGAATGTTCGTATATTGTGCCTATAATATTGTTGAACATTGTGTTAAATGATGCCGGAAGTATAGGCTATTAAAAAAAAATCAAAGGGGTGATTGAAAT
>NW_010379958.1:0-344 GCF_000414095.1 Morus notabilis
TTTTTTTTTTTCATTATTTATACTTTCGTTTTTGGAAACTATTAAAATATCCTTTTAATCTTGCTTCGGTTTCATCTCTCCATCACTTTTTCGGTCAAAATAACAAGTGTAAAAGATAAATATAACCTTAATTAAACAGAATTAACTGTTGAAAAATATATTTTTCTTCATGAAAATAAAAATAAAAATAAACAACATAGAATTCCAAATTTGAGATTATGCTTTTGAAATTTTATGTTCTATTATATGTTTTTCTGGGTTTTTAAATGTTAAAATACTTTTTACAAACTATTAATTTAGGAGTAATTTTGTCTTCCCACCCTAATTTCTTCAACCCAGGAGAT
>NW_010379959.1:0-344 GCF_000414095.1 Morus notabilis
ATTCTAATCTAATGGTTTTAATCTATGAACTAAACGTCTCCTTAATCTCGTACTTTTCACTCATTAAAATTGAAAATTTAAGTTAAAAAATAAATTTATGTAAAAAATATAGTGTAACAAAATAGATTAAATTTAAATTTTTATAAAAAAAATATTATAGTAAAAATTTAAATTATAATTTGATCTATAATTCTTTTTCTATAAGCTCTATATAAAAAGGGGAATGAAATGGTGTACTTCAACCAAGTAATATGTTCGGCAACCCTATTTTTTAGTTAAAAACTCAAAAAAAAATAATTCGAGTTACAACTTTATTTGAGTTCATGTTCTTTTAAGTTTGAACT
>NW_010379960.1:0-344 GCF_000414095.1 Morus notabilis
TTGGTCTGTTAATTTGTTTCAGTTTTAACGTTTTCATCAATTGAGGGACTGTTTAGTTTGCTGATTCGAGTTAAAATATAACTTTATGTGAGAGTATTTTTTTGTAACAAAAAAGTTAGATGTAACTATTTCTGAGAACTTTTTACTGTAGCAAAACTTAAATTCTAAACTGAGTGTTTAGAAAACGAAATGTGCGTGTGATGTTGATGAAACTAACACTCTTCTGACAAAACACAGAGGACGGACATGATGCTAATATAAAATACTAAGCCTATTTGGTTTTTTCTTGACAGAAGGAGAGTATGCACGAGATGCTTATTGAGCATTGCCTCATTCAATCTTTT
>NW_010379961.1:0-344 GCF_000414095.1 Morus notabilis
ATATTTTTTTTTTTTTTTTTCTTATCGTGTTGTAGAATTGTCTTCTTTTCTTTTAGAAAAAGAAATATTTTTTTTCTTGACAATATATTGGTGGTCCGATAAGTTGGCTGATTGGCCTACACAATCTCACACATATTTCACCTCCATGTTTTCCATGCTTCAAATTCAATGTTGGTTTCAAGTTTTATCGAGTAATACTACACTACTACAGGTGTAAAATTTTTCCATCAATATATGTTTTTTTTTAATATTATATTAGTAGGATATTTCTCAACCATATATTTTAAAAAAAAAAAAAATTCTCTGATGAAAAGTTCTGTTACCATTGCACAATGCTTTTCAAC
>NW_010379962.1:0-344 GCF_000414095.1 Morus notabilis
TTTTTACTCAAATAATTATATTAGTCAAAAGAAAATTAATTAAAAATAAATGGTAAAAATTTAAATTAATGCATTCTAAAAGTAAATTCAGTAATTTTATTTATCTATTTATTTATTTATTTATTTTTATATAATTGAGATTAATTCACGTGGTTGGGTGTATAAATATGTGTATCTACGAGAGTTCGAATCGTGACGAAGGACAAAGACTTTATCTTGTCTGAATTTGCAGATTCGTTTCCTAGTTTACACATTTGAATTCCATTTAAGTTGGTCATTTTAGTTCCTTAAAAATTAAAGAACCTTAGCATCATCATGTAAATAACTTGAAAAGTGAAGAGATT
>NW_010379963.1:0-344 GCF_000414095.1 Morus notabilis
TCGAATTAACAAATTAAACGAGTTCATAATTTATTTTATTTTTTCTAACTAATTCAGTCCGGGCACATGACCCCACTGGTCACACTATAGCTCTGTGCCTGTAATAATAGTGTAGTTCGTCATGTTACTGAATGTAATTCACTGTGATACTCAAAATTACGGTATGATACTAGCTACCGTGTTATTAAGATTTGAAAAAGAAAAAGACAAATACTTTTTAGAGTGTATGGCCTGAATATTTAGCACTTACTATTAATTAATACATATTTTAATTGAATAACTATATTAGTCAAAAGGTTATTAATTTAAAATAAGAAATAATAATTCAAACTCATATACTCTTA
>NW_010379964.1:0-344 GCF_000414095.1 Morus notabilis
CAAATAAAGGAAACGGGAAAGCAAGGCTTTTAGATGCAATACAAGGCTAAATAATCCATCGCACCTAAATCAAAAGCACATAAGTTAAAGCAACATAAATATTTCAGAACTTAAGGCACAAGAAGAACCTCAAGAAGTAGATATGATCAAGACATCTGAACTGCAACTGTTGCAACTTGAAAAGGAGATTGAGAAGCGAAGCCATGGTCAGCGGCAAAGTTACAATTATGGCGTCAATTTTGTAAATGTTGGCCAACTGAAATGAAAGACACCAGTAGCGAGTAACAACTTGCAGCAGAGATGGTAGCGCTTAGACTTCTGGCGGTAGTGACATTTTTTTTTTT
>NW_010379965.1:0-344 GCF_000414095.1 Morus notabilis
TTTTTTTTTTCTTTCAGTGATGAAATAGACAATGAAGATTATAGAGTTTGAGACGGAGAGCTTTTTCGCTTTCTTTTTCTTTTTGGGGTTTCACTCTGATATAAAGTGGTGAGAGAGAGAGCTTGTCTCGCCCTCGAAGTTAGGGAGCAGGAATTATCAAGTACGACGAGGATGTTTGGGCACTTTTTGACTGGCGTGGAATTAGGGAAGTAGGAGGATCATAGTCTGCAATTTACTTCTTTCTCCCTACTTTCCGTTTACCCTTTTCGGCCCTTTTTTTTATATTTTTTTTTTCTTCTGGACAGCTTACAAAGTATTTCAATCTTCATTTTTAATACTTTTCA
>NW_010379966.1:0-344 GCF_000414095.1 Morus notabilis
CAATGGTTGCTTGTTGAGTTTTAACCGAGTGCTCAATTTGTTCTTGAGTCAGTAAGGCCGAAGATTTTTCGATATCACTGATGATAGAACGGTGCTGGATTTCACTTTCGTTATATTGAGCTATCAGTTCTTTTTTCTCTCTGTTTAAAGTTGCTTCTGTACGTAGGACACCCTGTATAGTGCCTTGAAGCGTAAGTATTTCGTTTTTAGACTGTTGTAGTTGGACGGTTGGAATAAAACCAGCTTTGGCCAATTCTTGTTGGTGTTTGATGTTTTCTTTAGCAATTTTTTCTCTTTGAGAAAGTATAATTACTTCTTTTCTGATTTGCCCTAGTTCAATATTA
>NW_010379967.1:0-344 GCF_000414095.1 Morus notabilis
ATTACAATATAATATATATTTATTATTATATTTAATATAATAAAAAAAATATTGTTATATAATTATGATATAAAATATAATAATATTATGAAAATAATAACTGAAATAATTAAAAATAATAATTATATTATATTATAGTTGTAATTACAATATAATGTGTATTTATTATTATATTTAATATAATACAATAACACTATTATTAAATAACATATTATATAACTATGATATATAATATAATAGTATTATTAAAATGATTAATATAATTACAATATTATAAAACATATTCTAATGTTAGATAAAAATATTAATATTTCAGTTATAATATAATTAAAAATTACAACTAT
>NW_010379968.1:0-344 GCF_000414095.1 Morus notabilis
ACCTGATTCTGACCCGGACCTATTTATGATAAACCCAAACCCGCTAATTCCGTACGGGTTTCGAGTCGTGTCGTCGTGTTGCTACCCGGATTGCCACCCCTAATGAGAACTATGTGTCGTTGGTCATGATAAACCCTATATTAAGTCGTTAATTACTTATTTCTCACTTTCTTTTGGTTGTTGGTTTGGTCCATGTTGGCTTATGGCATTAAGTGCCTTAATTTCCAAAAGAGATAAAATAAACCAAGTTCCTGATCATTTCTAGAACAGTAAAACAAGTATTTTGTCAAGATATAGAGGAAAATGGGAGGCAAAACAAACATTTGGCGTCGTTAGAGCTGCAA
>NW_010379969.1:0-344 GCF_000414095.1 Morus notabilis
TTTTTTTTTTCATTTTTCTTTCTGATACTTTTTCATATATAAATTTCTGTGTTTGATTAAGTAAATTTTAGTTTTTTATGAACAACCATATGGTTGATCGTGGAAGATAAACATGATGACTACGATTATCTGTTGTTGATTACCAGTCGCATTGTCTAGGGTTCAGTTTCTAGGTTTTTGTCAAATTCTTTGGTGCTTTGAACTCATTTGGATTGCGAGAAAATGTTGGAAAAGGAATAAATGAATGAGATTGAGACATAAGTTCAAAAATGTCAATCGTTCAAGGGTTTTTTTAATTGATTTTCTTCCAAGTTTTTAGCTTATTGGATAGATCGTTCTCCTTT
>NW_010379970.1:0-344 GCF_000414095.1 Morus notabilis
TAGACCAATCAAATAAAAAAAAATGGCAAGATGATGGACAATCAACTATTCACTTACCTAAATTTGAATAGTGAGTCTTATTCAAATTAAATTGTATGGATTTAAACCTACAAATCAAAATACGCAAATAAATCAAAACACGCAAATAAGTTATGTTGATTAGTAAGTTAGTGATTATGGTTGTAAACATTACTACGCATTCTACATTAATGTGCAAATTCAAACACGTAAATAAATTATATTAGTTAGTACATAGGAGACGTTTTGTAAGGAGATTCATATCATGATTTGAATTATGGTTCATGATTCGTTATAGTATTTTCTCTCATAAAAAATACACGTAA
>NW_010379971.1:0-344 GCF_000414095.1 Morus notabilis
AGATTACAGTCTCTATTTTCTTGTCTAGATTGTTGTTCATTCACGTTCAGATTATTTATCATGTTATTTAAATTTTAAAATTTAATTATATAAATAAAAATTAAAAATTAAAAATACTTAAATAATTAACGAAATATACGAATTTAGTTAGAGAGACAATTATTAAGACAAAAAATGAGATAATAGATCTCGATTCAAAGCTATGCAGAATTGAGATGTTAAAATTTCTCATAAAACGTAATTTTCTGTCATTAATTTAATACGATCATCATCAAAATGATGTTAATGCACATTGTAAGGCCTTGTTCATTTCACCGATTCGAGTTTTCAGTTTTAGGTTTCTA
>NW_010379972.1:0-344 GCF_000414095.1 Morus notabilis
ATTTTTATTTTTAAAAAGACCTATTCATGATCTTAGGGAAAATCTCTTTTTGTTTTGCTGCATGATTAGTTTAATGTAATCTCATATTTTGCCCGAAGGTTGAAATCCCCAGAACAGCTCAACTTGTGGTGTTTGTTTTAATAGAACTTAAAACCAAAAAGAAAGATGAGAAAGAAACAAGTGAAGAATGACTGTATACTCCAACGTGTTACTGTGAAAATATTCGGCATGCCCTTTCAAACCAAACCAATTAATCAGCGTACTTAATTCCCATTTGCATGGACTGAGCAGAAAATTACAAAAAGAGCCTGTCATACGTCTCCTGAATTGAAATATTTATCCCC
>NW_010379973.1:0-344 GCF_000414095.1 Morus notabilis
TAAAATGTACTTATTAATAAAATGTACATCTATAGAAGGCAGAATTCATGCCAAATAACCGCAGGCTGATTCTTTGCACTGGGCGTAAAGCCAGCAGTAAGGTGTAAAGGGTTGAGTTAGAGGCCTTTCAACGCTCTCCATTAAGTCAAGCCCGGATGAAATGACGGTGTTGAATCAAGCCCCACCCAAAAAACGTATATTTTATTAAAAATACATTTTAGTGCAGAAAAGTAACGTCAGGCTCCATAAGCGGGCACGTCAACGTACCGCAAGGTGACAAATACGCTTCTGTGCGAGAATCGCCCGTCAGCCACCAGAGAAGCTTATGAAACCGATGCCAGCAG
>NW_010379974.1:0-344 GCF_000414095.1 Morus notabilis
AGATGAAAAAAATTTAATAAATTGCAGATACTGTTGGTTAGATAAGGGTTTTGTATTTAAATTTGAATAAAACGGAGGATAAAGGGTTTATCATTAGAGATAAGGTTTCTAGGATTTGGGTTTATCTTTAGTTAGGATAGTTTCTATTAATAAGGTTTCTTCCTTTAGCCTATTTTATTCTGTACTATTTTTTACTATTATCGAATAAGAGAGTAAAAAAGGTTCTCTCTAGAAAATTTACATGGTATCAGAGCCATGACAAAAACAGCCATGGCTGGTGCCACCAAAGGCACGAGTTCCCCAGAAGTTGCTGATGAGGTTGTTCATCAGTCCCCTATGTCTCT
>NW_010379975.1:0-345 GCF_000414095.1 Morus notabilis
TGACACCGCAGACAAAAAATAGAATTGCTTGATTCATGCATAGATTAACCACTTTGCTATTAGACAATCATTTAGGGCATGTGCATTTTTCAAGAAACATATTTTCCCTATTTCTTTTGTGGACGAATAAGCATAATCTTCTTTTAATTGACACATGATTAATGCTAAACATCATGACACAAAATTAGACATATTGGTTAATTTAGTAATTTTCTTGTTATTATGACGAAAAATATATTTAATAAATTTTATTTAAATCACACACTGTTATTATATGATAACATGTATATACTTATATAATATAATTATAATGCAGTTAGGTGGTCCTGACTATACAGTACCATT
>NW_010379976.1:0-345 GCF_000414095.1 Morus notabilis
TTTTTTTTTTTTTGCCCCTTAATTCAACTTCTTACTCTTTCTCTCTCCTCCTAAAAAGTGAGTGTCTCTTTCTCGCTCCATTATCTCGAACGAACTGAAATAGATTAATAGAGAAATATTGGCGATAAAAGTGGCAAAAAAGAAGAAGCAAGTAATAGAAAAACAAAGAATAAACAAAGAAAAAGTTGGACACAAAAAGGAGAGCAGATTGCTGTGCTCACCAAAAAAATGATTTCATTTATGCCTTTATTTTATTCCTTTTTCTTACAGAAATCCTTGCAAAGCTGATCACAGTGATACTACTTCAAACACACTCTCTCTCTCGACTCAATTAAAAAAAAAAAA
>NW_010379977.1:0-344 GCF_000414095.1 Morus notabilis
TTATTTTGGCATATGATTTCTAAATGCCACTGAAATCGTTACCTGTAATGTCGTCCAATGTGACAAAGGAAGGGTGCAAGAGCACAGCAGCTTGAATAATAGATTTAGACTTTGAAATTTCAGTTACAACCTTGGCTGAAAAGAAACAAAATGTTTATACCTCCAATTACTAACAATCTATAAAATACAATTTATCAAATGGGGGAAACTACGTATACAACTGATTGGAACAAGTAAGTCAATGGAACTTTTTACTATCTTAACAAAACCAGTACTAAGCAATAGATGAAGGAACACAAATTAAAAACAGAGATCTAAAAAAGTTATCTGTGAAAAAACAAAAA
>NW_010379978.1:0-345 GCF_000414095.1 Morus notabilis
AATCTCTAACTGTGATAACGTTAGCTCATGCCGTCAAATATTTCCATGGCCTTCTCATGCAAATTCATCCTAATGTAATACTCCGTGGACGACGTCCAAAACCGTCCCACCTCGCCAGTAAAACTTGCTAATAAATAATCCCACCACTAATTATGGCATCCGCATTAAGCCTGCCCCAAGACCTACAAAACACACTTGAAAGACTTGAAAACTAAACACTTATTTGTAACTTTATAAAAGTTTCAGTTTTATGCAATTGAGAAGTGATGATTCAATTTGAAATTTCGCTAGTTGTTAGTTAATATTAGTGTCAAGGATTAAAAAATCTGGGAACTAAAATGAAAC
>NW_010379979.1:0-345 GCF_000414095.1 Morus notabilis
TTTTTTTTTTTGTGACAATAAGTTATAAGCCAGTTTTACGTGATTATCTTTGAAGCTTTCTTAGGTGACCATATAGAATTGCCCACATGAAGAGAACAATGTTTCTCTTCAGTATACAGCTCATTGACCGCTAAGATGCAGAAAAATGGTTAAGACAGTACGGAATGGTAAATATTCTCAATTCAGAATTTGGCTTCCATCATATTCATTCTGAATTTTATATATACCAAAAGAAATTAGTCAATGAAGAATTTGTTTGCTTCAACACATATAACTTTTAGTCCAACGTGCAGCTTCAGTCTTCTTAATGCCATAGAAACTAGCTAGACCGAAGCTCTTAACCAA
>NW_010379980.1:0-345 GCF_000414095.1 Morus notabilis
ATATTTACATATAAAGTTGTGTATATTTAACATGAAATACAATAAATCAGTCAATATACATATTTTTATATTATGTGTTCACTAATTGCTATAAAAAAACATATTTTTAGGATTAATATACATTGTCATTTTTTATAATTTAATATACATGATTTATATATAAATATACACGATTTACATGTAAATATACACGATTGCATAATTATACAAGTACTATGTAAATATACACAATTTATTTATAAATATACATAACTTATTGTAAATATACACACTTTATATAAAAATATACAAGTACCGTTTTAATCAGGCACTTTCAAGACCTTGCATATATATATATATATATAT
>NW_010379981.1:0-345 GCF_000414095.1 Morus notabilis
AGCACTCATTCATTTCATTCATTCATTTCATTGGCCAATTTGTTTTGAAGATGTGACATTTTATTAATTTGGTTTTACATTCCTTTGAATTTGTTTTTCTGGTTTAAAACCTTAAAAGTGAAGATCAATGTCCCTACAGTTATATAAAATACACGAGCAAAGAATTGATTGCTACACGAAAAGGAGAAACTATATATGTTACTGTTGAGATTAGTCAAATCATAAGCATTTTTGTTATCCTTGTCATTTATCGGCCACATGGTTGCTCCTAAAAAATAAATCCACTCATTTTTTCTGGACGTCTTTGTAGATGCGTTACAAATGTTTGTATAAAGGGTAAATTAA
>NW_010379982.1:0-345 GCF_000414095.1 Morus notabilis
AATTTAATTAAAGTTTGAAATCTTTAATTAAAACATTACTAATACATGTAATTCCCATTTAGAATGGAATGGTATGATCTGCACTTTTAATATAGTGAGATATTAAATGAGTGTATTACACATAATGAGATTGTGTGAAACCGAGACACATACACAATATGAATTTCTGATAATTTCCGTAAAGCATAGAAATTCTAATTGAGTCTACCGATTATCATATGTAGAGTGATCTTAATCATGAGTTATTAACAGACTCATATTTATGGATTTGTGTCTTTTGATTTAGTCGGGACAGATTTCGAGATGTTGAATCCTATTCTTTGTATTTTGGAGACATGATGAAGT
>NW_010379983.1:0-345 GCF_000414095.1 Morus notabilis
TATTTACATCGGAGATGATCTAAAGAAAAGCTACAGGAGCATAAAAAGGCCACAAAAAATGGAAAGTAAAAATCAGAAGTGAAAATGAAAATGAATTTGAAAGCGAAATGAGGACAATTTATAACGGGAGAAAAAAAAATAAGAAAAAAAAAGAGGCACCTAGAAACGACAAGAAATTGAAGAGACGACAACAAATAAAATGCCGGTGACTGTGAGTCTTCCTAATGCTGATCTCAGTTAGCAATAACATCTAGGGCTGAAACATTGGAGGATGGCCAAAGAGAAAAGCAGAGGAACATAACTAGGATAGATCATTTCTTAAAAAAAAAAAAAAGAAAAAAAAAA
>NW_010379984.1:0-345 GCF_000414095.1 Morus notabilis
AGTCGAGAGAAGAATTTTTGCTTGCCACACTGGTTGCATAGTGGTTGTAGGAATAAGCATGGATGTTATGCCCTGCATCAGTTGATAAAAGGGGTTAAAGGTTAAATTAGTCAGAATTTACACAACCTTAATATGTTACATAATTAACAATTAGTAATTAATTATTGGTTATCTTATATGGCGCTGTTGACAAGTCTGGGAGCCCGTTTGGCCTACGCGTTTGAAACCACGATTCTGATTTTGTTAAAGTATTTTTCTCTCATAAAAAATTTAAATAATAGTTTCTCTCACAAGCAGAAATGAAAATGGACAAGAAAAAAATAACGTTTAGGTGTTTCTCTTTCC
>NW_010379985.1:0-345 GCF_000414095.1 Morus notabilis
AGTGCTTGATAGTATTTGATTAATAATTAAATAATATTGTCCAATATTTACTGACTGGTTCTTCTATCTATATATTGTGAGAAATATCTGAAATGTTAATGACTTGACTTAATATTTTTGCAGGTGTAGACGTTTTCAAAAAGAAATTAAAAATGGTTAATATTCGAATAAAAGATAATGAAAAGGGTTCAGGTTCTCCAAGGGCAGAGGTGGGAGAGATTGACACAAGGGCTCCATTCCAATCTGTCAAAGCTGCTGTAAATTTGTTTGGCGAAGTAGCTACCCCTAAAGGAAGACCTGCCATTAAGAAAAAACTTTCCTCCGAGGTAAATTATTGACCCATTT
>NW_010379986.1:0-345 GCF_000414095.1 Morus notabilis
GTGCGGGTTTCGAGTCGTATCGTCGTGTCACTATCCGGATTATCAGCCCTAGAGCCCACCCCTGCAATCGTCCTCACGGAAATGGCCTCACATCTATTTGTACACCCCTTCGGCATTTTCTTGCCAAGATCTGAATTGGGTTTTAGGTGGAAAGCGTTCACTAAAATCCTAATCCCAAGCTATTAATGACCTACTTAACCGGTCATTAGAAGTGTACATAAAACAATATTCCAGTCACATACCCTTCATTTATTACTGATCTTCAGTTTATATCTCAACGGCTTAGAATTAAAAAGTGACCGTTTCTCCTTTTGTCACACGAGGGGCTAAAGAAGATATATATAT
>NW_010379987.1:0-345 GCF_000414095.1 Morus notabilis
GTATTTATTTTTTTCTTTTTTTCCTCTCAAATGGTCCGTTTAGTTGGTTGATTCAAATTTTTAATTTGAGTTAATATATGATTTTATGTAAGAATTTTTTACTGTAGTAAAAAAATTAAATATGACTGTTTTTGAAAATATTTTATTATAATAAAATTCGGTGAGATGAACGGGCCCTAATTATCATCTCTCAAATTTTTCTCTGGTTCTTCATCTCTAAAAGTGAAAAAAAGGAGGATGGCTTCATGTTTCATTTTTCTCTCACTGTTGTTAGCAAAAGAAAAAAAAAATACGATTTTTTTTTTTTTACTTTTCTTATGAATAGATTTTGTTGGACAAAAACAC
>NW_010379988.1:0-345 GCF_000414095.1 Morus notabilis
AATTAACGAACTGGACGAGGTCTTGACATCTATAAACTACTTTCTTGTTCCCCAAGTTTCTCTTCTTAGCCTATTATTTAGGAGGACACGATCAGGTTTGGTAGTTGCATAATAGTGTATTGTTTTCTGACATATTTCCTTAGTTTCTGAGATGGCAGCAACAGCTAATGGTGGGAGCAACTTTGCCAGGAGAGACCGTCTCCTAGAAATCGAGTCAAAGGTACGAAGATGGTGGGAGGATGTTGATGTTTTCTGGGCCGATTCTCGCTAAAAGCCGCGCGGTTCCCACGGGGAGAAGTTCTTTGGAAACTTCCCTTTCCCATACATGAACGGTTTTTTTTTTTT
>NW_010379989.1:0-345 GCF_000414095.1 Morus notabilis
ATTATGCACTCTTTTGACTTTTCTTCCTTTTGGATTTTTTCTTTGGATTTTATTTTCAAAAGGGTTTTAATTGTTAGGGAAAATTACGCTAAACATAATTTGAATACTGAGAATGGAGAGAGTAAAATGGCGAAAAGAAAAATATACGCACAATTACAATAAGAGCTTTTATACAGATTCACTAATTTAATTATACTTTGTTGAAGATTGTTATAAAAGAATCACTCGATCACTCTTATTTTTCTCTCGCTCTCAATAGTGTTTCGAGCCTCTCAACACTCTATTTTCTCTCAAAAAAGCGTCACACTAAAAAACCCTAATGATAGGTATATATGTTGTACAAAA
>NW_010379990.1:0-345 GCF_000414095.1 Morus notabilis
AACTAATTTAATACTTAATGAAATATTTATGGTTACTATGTCACAGGATGCATCTGTCCTCAATACATTTGGCCGAAAGATTAAAAATAAATAACCCACAAGAAACACCAAAATGACAACAAGAATAATTACACAATTTTATTCATACTACTTACACGACATATCACATAGCTTCAAATAACCACAAATTCGACCCACCCATAGTGTTTCTATATTTCAAAACATCCCCTCTATTTATAAGTTTCTGCGTAACCCACTGATGGAGAACATGAGACTTTTTAACCATTTTTTTCATTTTCCAAATAATTCGAGTCTACAATCGAGGTATAATTAAGTTTTTTTTTT
>NW_010379991.1:0-345 GCF_000414095.1 Morus notabilis
AGAGGATTCATCCTAAAAATGACTCTATAACATTTGGCCGTGAAGAATCGACTCAAAATGAGCTAAATTTTAATCTTATAATGGACCATACACATATACCTCATATAAGTAGTGGTGGGGAATCTAACCACTAACTGAGGGAGACAAAACCATAAATTGAGATAGGTGGAGAAACCACCTTCTAGACACAAGAATAATGATATTAGTTATTTACCTTTTATTTTTAGAAAAAAAGAGGATCATTTACCTCTTTAATTAAAAAATCAATTTTAAGTATAAAATAAAATATGTTTTATATTACATAAATCTATTAACGAATGGTTACTCATTTTCTTTAAAAAAAAA
>NW_010379992.1:0-345 GCF_000414095.1 Morus notabilis
AAGAATGTTACACCTATTGAACCATACAGCTATCGGACTTAAAATCATACCTATAAGTATTATTTCTTTTTTTCCAAAGATGGGTCAAATTTGTTCAATTATTGAAATATTTTTGCAGATAATATGATAGTGGGCCCAACAGTGATGGTATTTCTCTCTTCGGTTGCAGCTGTGTGTCAATATTGATAATCTATAGTATTCGACTATGCCGCTATTATCTACAATTCTACATGAAATACAGGTGTGCAAATAAATACAAATGTACATATAACTAACACAGACAAATTTAAGGGGGAAAAAACTAACACAAACTAATTTTCACAATTCAAAAAAAAAAAAAAAAAA
>NW_010379993.1:0-345 GCF_000414095.1 Morus notabilis
CTTACTAAAATTGTTCTCATTTTATTACAACCGCTCTATAAAAATAAAAAATATATATAAATTTAACGGTTAAAAAAATTTAATTTACCGAAAAAAAATCTCTTAAATTTAAATGTATTTTTGGAGGATGAAAATTTTTTGTTTGTTTCATAAGAAACAAGAACGGAACGCGGCTGAAACTTTTCAAAAACCAAGAAAACTAGCACGTCATTAAGTATAGATGGCAAACTATTTTGTATTATAGATCATGACATTTGCTTTTTAAGCAAGTTTTGCAAGTCACAAAGTTCACAACTTGGAAATTGTAATGAAAACTTTTATATATGGATATATATATATATATAT
>NW_010379994.1:0-345 GCF_000414095.1 Morus notabilis
CAGGGCTCAGGGCTCGGGGCTCGGGGTTCGGTGTTTGGGGTTCGGGGTTAAGGCTTCAGGGTTCTAAGTTCAGGGTTCGGGGTTCAGGGTTCACGGTTCAGGGATCAGCGTTAAGGGTTTAGGGTTCTGGGTTCAGGGATCGGGGCTCGGGGCTCGGGGTTTGCGGTTCGGTGTTCGGTATTCAGTGTTCGGTGTTTGGGGTTCGCGGTTCGGGAGGCGGGATTCATGGTTCGGGGTTCAGGGTTCGGGGTTCGGGGTTCAGGGTTCACGGCTCAGGGTTCAGGGTTTAGTTCTCAGGGCTCAGGGCTCAGGGGTGAGGGCTTTGGGCTCAGCGTTCATGGTTCA
>NW_010379995.1:0-345 GCF_000414095.1 Morus notabilis
ATATATATATATATATATATATGTATATCTGTATTGTTGCATAGTGTGTTTTCCATTGAGGAGCATTGATTAAGATGCTTTATCACTTTAATTTGCTGGTTGTTCCTGGAAATATTGATAGAAACTAATACCGCTTGAAATGCATAATTATCTGGATCTAGGACGTGAATGTAATCGGGAGTTTGTGTGTTATTAGGACATTGTTTTTACTTTGTTGATGTTTTATTTAGAATAGGACTTTTTTTTTATTATTTTTATTTTATGGGGGTTTTATAATTAGGCTTGTACTCATATCTTAGTATCATATTTAGAGCCCGTTTAGTTGGAGGATTCGTTCTCTAATTC
>NW_010379996.1:0-345 GCF_000414095.1 Morus notabilis
GAGCCGGGATCTATATATATATCTTCAAGGTGTAGTGTTTGCCAACTTACTCTGAAACTTTCCTCACAAACAATTAAGTTGAGCAGACAAAAAAAAAACAAAAAACAAAAAGAAAAGAAATCGTAGAGTGATCATTCATGGCAACAGAGAAGAGAGGCTTTATTGCATTCTTCGCAACCTATCGGCCACCGGTTCCGCTGGACATATACTCGTGCCCACTGGACCCTCCACCCAAGTCCATTGCCGATGAGATTCACTGGACTGATCCTAAGGAATTAGAGTCCGACAACTACAACTACAACGGCCAACAGATTCCACCTGCGGCTCTCAAGACGATTCTCAACC
>NW_010379997.1:0-345 GCF_000414095.1 Morus notabilis
AAAAAAATGCCAAATAGATGGACACTTTACGATGCTCCTTCACCTGCAGCCTTAGCCTTCCACGCCTCTTCTCGCAATAGTGTTTTAACATATATTTCGTAGCAACAGCCTGGGACAAACATAATAAAAGCACATGTAAGCTTTGAAACTGATGATATTGAAATGATATTATCCTATCCATGGCCATGATAGACTAATCGCAAGATGCTCATATTTTTCATACAGAAAAACATATTTCAGAATGGCCACTTATGGGATGTTTGTTTCAAAAGTTCATCCCTGGTTCTGAATTATGGTTATTGGTTCTCTAGTTTTTCTCTCACAAAAAATTTGAATTTCAAAAAT
>NW_010379998.1:0-345 GCF_000414095.1 Morus notabilis
TTCGGCCAAAAATTGACCTACTCGTGCTAAGCTCCTCCACAAAAAACTCAATCCACTATATAGAAGAAGAAGATTACACCCTCAGTTGTTACACAGAAACTCTCAACAGAGGAATTAGAGACACAAACCCAGAAATCAACCCAAGAGAAAACAAAGTATTTCCAGAGAAAAAATACCCATAAGAAATCCTAATTTCTTCTATTTTCTCACACCCCAAACACTCACAGAATAGATTCTCTCTCTCTGTACTGGTTTCTGTCACTAGAAATTATGTTTCAACCTCTTAGATACAAAAGTGTCGATGTTCCTCACCAACTAAAAAAAAGACTACAACTAATTCTGTTT
>NW_010379999.1:0-346 GCF_000414095.1 Morus notabilis
TTTTTGTGACAAGTCCTTTTGTTAAAACATCCGCCAATTGATTTCCCGTGGATACATACGGTGTGCAGATCAATCCACATTCCAGTTTCTCCTTGATGAAATGTCTATCTATCTCAATGTTTTTTGTTCTGTCGTGTTGAACTGGATTGTGGGTGATGTTAATTGCTGACATATTGTCACAATACAACTTCATAGGTTCTTCCCACTTGATTCTTAGGTCGTCCAGGATAATCTTCATCCACAATAATTCACATACTCCTTGTGCCATTGCTCTAAATTCTGATTCTGCATTGGACTTGGCTACCACATTTTGCTTTTTACTCCTCCATGTTACCAGATTGCCTCC
>NW_010380000.1:0-345 GCF_000414095.1 Morus notabilis
GGACCTAGAAGGAGCAATAGTCGCCAACTATAAAAGGAGTCATTATTCCTTCACCCTAGAACGAATATGCATGTCCAAAACTGTCCAATTCTTGTCCTACTCGCTGCAAAACATAATCATCTTCTCTATTATTGACTTTCTCAAGTTTTATTTATCAAGGTCGACTCTTGTACTCTTTTGTCTGTTCCTAGTGAAAACTCATGTACTGTAATAGAGTCAGGTTTCGTTTATTTCACCGATTAGAATTTAGAATTTAAGTTTTATTATAGTAAAAAGTTCTCAGAAACAGTTAAATTTAATTTTTTTACTACAGTAAAAAACTCTTACATAAAGTCACATCTCAAC
>NW_010380001.1:0-346 GCF_000414095.1 Morus notabilis
ATATTATAATTATTTTAATAATATGATATTATAATTATAATATAATTATTATATGATGTTATAATTATAATATGATATTATAATAATTATATTATTATAATATTATAATAATATTATGTATTATATTGTATTTATATAATTATATTTATTATATTAATAATAATAGTTTAATTAATATAATTAAATTTTAATATAATCTTATAATTTTAATATTATTATCTAGTATTATAATATATTTATTTAATATAATATAATAATGATTCTATATTCTATTATAATATAATATATTAAACTATAATATAATATAATATAATATAATATAATATAATATAGTTGTAATTTTTAA
>NW_010380002.1:0-346 GCF_000414095.1 Morus notabilis
AACGCAGGAGAACATGAGAAGGAGGGACACGGTCCCAATAGAATCCTTGTCCGTATGCGGGGAAGACCTGAGAGAACGGTTGAATGCTCGACGTGAGAGAGATGTGCAGTAGTCCAAGGAAGAAGAGCTGGCGGCCGAGAATAAAGCCCTGGTCGAGAAGATGGCTAAGCTAAAAAAGCAGATAGGGAGTCGGCTGAACAACTTCAAACAAGTTGTGCGGAAGGTGGCCGAGGCTGTAAATGTCGACGCCAAGATGTATACATCTCACGACCACCCCTTTACAGAGAACATCATTCGGGTGCCGCTACCCGATAAGTACAAGTCGCCGCCTATCCCATAGTACGAC
>NW_010380003.1:0-346 GCF_000414095.1 Morus notabilis
TTTGTCTTGATGAGGGGGCGTGACGAATACGATCTCAACTTCTGGCGAGAGAAGGTTCCCTTCATCAAGCAGAGAAATTCCGTTAATTTCACGCAGTTCATTGATTTGCTTTGCCAAGATGCCCGGGGTGTCTGGCGCTCCCTCAATGACCATCGCCATGAACTTAGGAATTGTGAACAGTGAAGCCATTACTGATATCAGAGCTTTTCCAACTCGATCTTCAGCAATCTTCTTTTCGCGCACACGCGCCAGGGTTGCCTTCACTTCGGTAGCCAGGCCAAAGCCTCCTCCCGTTCCAGCAACCGCTAAGGAGGCGTGTATCAGATCTACAGAATGTTCAAGCTTT